>NW_027696725.1:0-6572 GCF_054177405.1 Leptonychotes weddellii | reverse complement strand
AAAAAATTTTGTTTCCCTTAGGTAGTATTCATGAGCTATCAAAAAGAAAGTGCTGAATTACATAGGTAGCTCCTTTAGAAAATAAACTGGACTTTTTGCATATTTTTAAATATATATAACCTGATTTATTTAAAGTTAAAAAAAAAAATGAGGCAGCTAATTCCTTAAGGCAGTAGTTCTCAAAATGTGGACCAGCAGCATAGCATCACCTGGGAACTTGTAAGAAAAGCACGTTCTCAGGCCTCACCCCAAATCAGAAACTGGGGATGAGGCCCAGCAATTAGTGGTTCACAACCATACCCCCATCAAGTGGTTCAGATGCATGCTCAAATTTGAGAACCACTGAATCAAGGTAGTATTTGAGCCTTCAAACATCATAATTCCAGGAAACCTCATAATTCCTAGCCCGACACCATAGAGCTTACAAGCTCTCGCTGTTTGAGGGCTCCTTGACGCACTGTCTTGCCGCTGCTTCCAGAACAACACGCTATCCTCAGCATTCAAACACAGATACATACACCATGCCTTTAAGTCTGTTGGGAAGACTTGGACAATACAGCCGGGAGCTCCTGGACTTCCAGATTTTCACATAAACCCGTTTGGGCAGTACCTGCCTGCCTTTGTCATGTCACGGCACACAAAGGAACTGAAATTTGCCCAGCACTCTGGGGTAACCAGACAAGACTGATCCCAGCTGGAGGAGGCCCTCCTGGGCACCTCCAAGGCCTGATGCAGCACAGTGCGTGCACGGAATGGCTCCAGCTTATGCCTTCATGTAACACAATCCCACCTGTTTTCCTGTCCTACAGGAAAAATACAGTCATTTAATGTCCTGGGTGATAGACTTCTGTTTTGTTTTGTTTTGTTTAAGATTTTATTTATTTATTTGACAGACAGAGATAGCGAGAGAGGAAACACAAGCAGGGGGAGTGGGAGAGGGAGAAGCAGGCTTCCAGCTGAGCAGGGAACCCGATGTGGAACTCGATCCCAGGACCCTGGGACTATGACCTGAGCCGAAGGCAGACGCTTAACGACTGAGCCACCCAGGCACCCCTGGATGATAGACTTCTGTCCATAAATGTGCTAGAAAGGCCCAACATAATTCTTCTACACTCTTTTTCTTAGAACTGTCAAAGTCTAACTCCCTCACTTCAACAACTATTGTATATATCTTTTATATGCCCCATGAAATCTAGCACAGTAGTACACACAGAATATGTTTTTAAAAACTTGCATTATCAATAATATTGTAATAACTTTGTATGGTGACAGATTGGAACTACACTTACTACGGTGAGCATCTCAGAAAGTATAGAACTGTCAGATCACTATGTTGTACACCCAAAACCACCTATCTTCACCTATATCTTCACCTATCTTCAGTTCACCTATCACCTATACTTCAGTTAAAAATAATACATACATGTTAGAAATTTTAAAAGAGGGGCGCCTGGGTGGCTCAGTTGGTTAAGCGACTGCCTTCGGCTCAGGTCATGATCCTGGAGTCCCGGGATTGAGTCCCACATCAGGCTCCCTGCTCAGCAGGGAGTCTGCTTCTCCCTCTGATCCTCCCTCTCTCATGCTCTCTGTCTCCCATTCTCTCTCTCAGATAAATAAATAAAATCTTAAAAAAAAAAAAAAAAGAAATTTTAAAAGAGCATGCATTACCTTAAAATTCTGATCCAGATTATTATTGCTTCAGCGACACTAAGAAGTCATTTCTTAATCACCATGTGTCTTTGGACAGAGTTCTAGCAATCAAAAGAAATAGATAGACCTACTTTAAAATACAAACAAAAAAGGGAAATTCAGAACCTCTTTTACTCACACATTCCATCACTGGAAGTTCTTCCTGATATCTAACCCAATGTCACCAAGTATGTTTAAGCTTACTTTGTCCTGATTTATCCTTGAAAAGGAAGGGGGGAGGAAGATGAGCAGCTCATGAATACTCTACATAACAACATGAGCTAGTTATGATGATGTCCTGGTATCATTGGATTGTAGACACTATTAAAGTTTCCACTATGGTTGCTATAGAAACTGTGAAGCGTGGTTCAGGCATAAAGCCTCTCAGAGAAAAGCTATTTCAGAAAAGCAAGGTCTAAGCTCATCTCCTGTGAAACCTCAAAAGTCATCAAGGCTACTCCACAAAGAAAAGAATTCATCTGATACACAGTGTTACCTTTTTTGTTTTTTGCGTTGGTTTGCTTCCTTTATATAATTTATTGGCAAGAAAGAAGCAAGAAGCAATCTGCCAGAGTTGGGAACAAGGACAATTTTATTGTTCTAGGATTCTTTGTCTTCTGTTTGGTGGTGGAAAATAAACCAGGGGTGATTGTTTGCTCTCTGCTGATGCTGGCACCCTAGAAATAAACATATTCTCTACAAAGAGAACTTTTATTTATTTCTAAAGATTTTATTTACTTGAGAGAGAGAGTGCACGCACACATGTGGGGGGAGGGGCAGAGGGAGAGAGAATCTCAAGCAAACTCTTCACTGAGTGGGGAGCCCAATGCAAGGCTCCATCTCACGCCCAGGAGATCATGACCTGAGTTGAAATTAAGAGTCAGACGCTCAGCTGACTGAGCCACGCAGGTGCCCCAAGGAGTAATTCTTAACTGGTTTTTGGGGTTGTGGAGGGAAATAAAATATAAATAAATGGTTACCTGGGGAGTGAGAATTCATGAGTTCTTACTTGGTTACTCAAACTTTAAAAGTTTCCATTTTCCAGAGTGAAAGCGTCTGCCTTCAGCTCAGGTCATGATCCCAGGGTCCTGGGATCGAACCCTGCATCGGGGTCCCTGCTCAATGTGGCGCCTGCTTCTCCCTCTCCTTCCACCCCTCCCCACTGCTTGTGCTCTCTCTCTCTCTCTCTCTTAAGTAAATAAATAAAATCTTAAAAAAAATAATATAAAATCAGTCATTCAAAAAAAAAACTCCTCCATAAACATAATTTTTTACTCAAAAACCTTTTAGTGGTTCAAAAGTTTATTGTGGAAGACTATTACGCCTGAAACTCAGTTTTCACAGTCAACTATCATCCACACACAAAAAATCAGTCCTTCAGTCATGGAACCTACCTCATGTCCCATATGCCATTTTGACTGTGACAAGATCGATCCATTCCCACCAGCTTAGGAATCAGGAAAAAAATCACCCTCTCAAACATGAGGCAGGGGGAAAAAATGGAAAGAATAGAAAGAAGCAAATCTGGAAAGGAAGTATGTATCAAGTTCAAACAGGAAAAAATAAAAACTCAAATGTCCTCGAAGGCAGAGGGGAATCCAAATGTTATTGCACTCTTCAGTTGGAAAATTCCAATTTTAACAGCACTGTTATAAGCTACAGTTCCCCTTTTCTAGGAAGTTCAGAAATGATCCTCAGTCTTGCTATTTAAAGTATAGTTCATGGGTTAGCAGCATAGAGAGAGTCCTCAGGAGTTTTTAGGAAAGGTGGGATTGCAAGCTCCACCCTTCTGCAGCTTCACCAAATCCTCCAGGTAATTCATAATAAGCATGCTACATTTTGAGAAGCACTGATTCTAGTCCTGGAGATTTTTTCACGTCCGACGTCCTCCCAGGTGACACCAACACTGGCCATCTATCGAATGCACCTTGAGTTGCGAGGATCTAGAGAGGTCCCTGGTTTTCCATCCCGGCTGCAGGGCAGAATCACCTCAGGAACTTCAAAACGACAAGATGCCCAAGTCTCTGCCACGTAGACTCTTGTTAATACCTGGGGTGGGACCTCCACATCAGTATTTTTCAAAAGCTCCCAGGTGGTTCTAATGAGCTGCCTGTGACGAGATCCATTTACCTAGACTAACCCTTCATTTTACCATAATTAAAACCCCAAACCGACACCAGAATAGGGCTTGGTGGTTTCCCTACATTACCTCATTTGGAGGTCCTCAAAACGTATCTGTAAGGCGGGGAGAGCGGATACTTTTATACTCGCTTAACAGTTGAGAAAACCGAGGGCTCAAAGTTGGCTGAGAGCTGATTCTGTTACACTAACTGCCAGAGCAGCCAACTCACTGCTGTTTCTCTGGCTGTGAATAAGAGGGAAGTGGAGGTCTAAAATTCATACACCGTCCAATATTTGCCATTGCAAGTCTATAGGTAAAGCTTGAAAGCATTGTACAGGGTAAATCATTAGCTCCAATCTCTTAATTTTATACGTGGGGAAACTGAGACCCAGAGATTTGTGTCAAATCACAAGATTTTAACTGAAATGTGAACTCAGATCTCCATACTCCTGGTTCAGTGTGTTTCCCACTAAACTGCATTTCCCAAGTGTGATCGACAGAGGCCACAGGATACGAACAGATGTTCCTCGGAAAAAGCTTATGCGCTAAGCCACCTCTATGTTAAACCAAATTAAATAGTGTCCTTCACCTCAGGACCTCTCAGCCTTCTCTAAGCTCATGTGTCTTCTGGATCTCTGAGAGCTTTATATAATTGATGGTATTTTCTCAACTTCTTTTGACTATGGGACCATTTTATTTTTCAGTCAAGCATCTTGAGTAGCCCTATTCTAATGAGCAGACTTTGAAGAAGACTGTTAACCTTGGCTCTCTTCAGGGTTATTCTGCTTTAGTGATTGGGAACAATTTGTTATGCCCCTGAAGGTGGAGCATCAACTACCAAAACTAAAGGGCAAAGTATCATTAGCACCATGAAGCCTCCAAAACAGCCATTTCAAGGTTGTGAGAGTATTGCCTCACCATTGTATTCCACCTTGTCCCTTGATAGGCCGCAGCTCAGACCCATTCCCACCACAGGAAAAGTCATTTTCATGTCCTTCAGCCGGATGGCTACTTTGTAATGAGCATTCCCCTGTGTCAGGTACTGTGTGAAACGCTGAATGAGGATTCTCTGGTTTAATCCCGGAAACAACCAAATAAGGTAAGGACTCTTCGTATCCCCACTTTTAAGCTTAAAAATCTGAGACTTAGGTAACATGTCCAAAGTCAGACAGTAAACAACATAACTAAGGGGTTTTTGGGTTTTGTTTTTTAAAGATTTTTTTTTTTTTTAAGTAATCTCTACACTCAACGTGGGGTTCAAACCCACAACCCAAAGATCAAGAGTTGCATGCTCCACCCACTGAGCCAGCCAGGCGCCCCTGGAGCTAGGTTTTAAACCTAACGCTGCCCAATGCCAGATTCAGTTGTATGATTCAGAGACCACGTTGCCACTATAAATGATCTTTTTTCCATTTATCAAACTGTTTATTCCTTTTATCAGAGAAAAGACCCTTTTGTTTTTAATTTTTAAGAATTGTGGGGTTTAGGGGCTCCTGGGTGGCTCAGTCGTTGGACGTCTGCCTTCGGCTCCGGTCATGATCCCAGGGTCCTGTGATCGAGCCCCACATCAGGCTCCCCGCTCCAAGGGAGGCCTGCTTCTTCCTCTCCCACTCCCCCTGCTTGTGTTCCCTCTCTCGCTGTGTCTCTCTCTGTCAAATAAATAAATAAAATCTTTTTTAAAAAAATGTTTAAAAAAAAGAATTGTGGGGTTTAGCAAATCTAAAATGTGCAGTGCAGGCTAGGGGATGGGAAATTCCTGCAGGAGTCAATGTTGTAGTCTTGTATCCAAAGGTAGTCTGGAGACAGAAGGAATTCTGCCTTTTCCTTTAAAGCCTTTAGCTGGTGAGCTGAGCCCACATTATAGAGGATAATTGGCTTTACTCAAAGTCTACTGACTTCAATGTTAGTCCCATCTAAAAAATACCCTCACAGCAATATCTAGACGTAAGGGTTTGACCAAACACCTGGCAACTGGAGATGGCACATAAAATCAACCGTCACACTGTGTGATATACAAAATCATTAAAATGTAGGTATCTTGCATCCCATAATCCAATTTCCTTATTTTTACAAATGAGGAAACAGGTCAGAGAGGACAAGCCCCTGGCTAGCACACGTGCTCACAGAAGAATGTGCACATCCAAATCCCCAGAACCCTTCAGAAGTTGCTCACTACCTTCTAATAAAATTAAGTGGAAAAGTTAAATCCTTCCCAAACACCATTTATTTCTATTTTAAAGACTTGATTAGAAAAAATTAGCAAGCAGTCAGTTCATTTTATTATTTCTCTCCAGACTATTGTCCCCAACACCCTGGGTGTTAAGACGACCTTCAGAGGGCGCCTGGGTGGCTCAGTTGGTTGAGCGACTGCCTTCGGCTCAGGTCGTGATCCTGGAGTCCCGGGATCGAGTCCCACATCGGGCTCCCTGCTCAGCGGGGAGCCTGCTTCTCCCTCTGACCCTCCCCCCTCTCATGTGCTCTCTCATTCTCTCTCTCTCAAATAAATAAATAAAATCTTTAAAAAAAAAAAAAAAAGACGACCTTCAGAGCAGATGCGGAGTCTAGAAATAGCTGACATAGTCCTCCCAGAAGGTGGACTTCTTTTATCTCAAGTCCACTCCTGTACTGCCTACCCCACCCTCTCAACTTCTCTAGTCCCACCTCTCCTGCGTGTCTCAGGCTCTCCAACCTGATGCCCCCCCTTTTTTTAAATTTAAATTCCAGTTAGTTAACATGAAGTGTTATATTAGTTTCAAGTGTA
>NW_027696724.1:0-351 GCF_054177405.1 Leptonychotes weddellii | reverse complement strand
GGATGCTTCAGATCTGCTCCATGGGTTTTGAAACCGGGGCCGTTTATGGACCTCCCTTTCCACTCTTGCCATCAGGCACCAGGGAGGGGAAAGCGTGCCCCAAGAGTGGACCAGGCATGCCAGCTTCTCAGTCACTGTCACGCGCTGTGCCGATGAGACCATCAGGATGTGCGGGTCTCCAGGGATGCAGTGGAGCATGAGGGATCCCGTCTGTGGTCCTGGCATGGGACATGGAATCCCGAGGGGTCCCCCTTCCAAGCTGAGCCCAGCGGCATGTCCCTCTGCAGAACTTGTCACTGAGACAGAGGAAGGAGGCCATCCCTGCCAGTGACTCAATCCGATGGCAGGTAA
>NW_027696723.1:0-351 GCF_054177405.1 Leptonychotes weddellii | reverse complement strand
AAAATAAAATAAATAAAAAAAAAAAGCTTACTATATTCCAAACAGTGTGTAAGACCCTAAGGATTCCAAGATGATTAGCCATGCTTCTAACCCCAGGAGCTTCACATTTCAGTAAAATGCCAGCTTTAAGTTTTTTCCTGGCTAAAACTGTTATTAAACATGAAGTCTTATTTTGGGTGCAATCTAAATGTGTTTTGTGATTCATCTGTTTTGTTTTGTTTTGCTTTGGTTGCTTATTGGGCTTGCCAATTAATATACATTATTTTATAAAAGAGAAGAGAACTAGTCATTTTTATTTTTAACAAGAGTACATCAAAAAAGACTTTCTCCCATAGAAAGATCTTTATGAAT
>NW_027696722.1:0-351 GCF_054177405.1 Leptonychotes weddellii | reverse complement strand
CTCAAATGTCATTCCCATTTTTAATGATATATTTAGTTGCAGCCTCTCAAATTAGCTCCTTCACTCGTGGTGGTGTCAGAATTACTGAAGTAGAAAAGGCAAAATAGAAGCCTTGAAACTGTCACAGAAATTAAAATTAGTATCTTTTTTTCCCTCTCTTACGGAGTCTTTTGTTGTTGGTTTTTTTTTTTAAGATTTATTTGAGAGAGAGGGAGCGCAAGCACAAGCAGGGGGAGGGGCAGAGGGAGAAGCAGGCTCCTGGCTTACCAGGGGATTTTTAGATTTTAAGTAAGTTGCAATTTTACATTTATTTGTGTGATTACTTAATGTCTTAATGTCTCTTTTTTTTTT
>NW_027696721.1:0-351 GCF_054177405.1 Leptonychotes weddellii | reverse complement strand
GGAAATGCTGAGCCGGGGAAACGCATACGCTTAGCTTTTATCAAACCGACTTCAGACACAGCTGTTGCACATGGTGTTCCACGAACATTCAACCTGCCCCATCCTCGTCACCCTGCCCCACATCCTTGTCACCCTGTCCCCCATCCTCGTCAGCCTGTCCCCGGCCTCGTCAGCCTGCCCCCGGCCTCGTCAGCCTGCCTCCCATCCTCGTCACCCTGCCCCCATCCTCGTCAGCCTGCCCCCCATCCTCGTCAGCCTGCCCCCATCCTCGTCAGCCTGCCCCCCAGCCTTGTCACGCCGCCCCCATCCTCATCAGCCTGCCCCCCATCCTTGACAGCCTGTCCCCAGCCT
>NW_027696720.1:0-351 GCF_054177405.1 Leptonychotes weddellii | reverse complement strand
ATCTCACCCACTATGTGTTCAGTTATTTGCTTCCACATTTTGTAACAAAACTAGCACATTCTGATTTGTTTAAAATTTTTTTGTCTCACAGTAGATCATGAACATCTTGAGGCCAATGTCCATATTATCTTCTCTGTTTCCCTTTGTTGCCATATATGCCTGGAACATAGTAAATGCTTAGTAATTTTTTGATGCATGAATATCAACTATAATGCTGTAGACAGGGCATGCTTTTCTCTCTTCACTGTCAATCTATCCCCTTCTATTTAGACTCTCATTTCATCATGTTCCCACCTCCCTCTGGCCTTAATTCTATCTAAACCCTGCTTACACATATTTGCCCAAGGCTTA
>NW_027696719.1:0-351 GCF_054177405.1 Leptonychotes weddellii | reverse complement strand
CCCTTCCATCTGCCCATTTGCAGACCGGCACTCACCTACACACCACGCACCTGCACTGTGCATCTGCAACACATACGCTTCACACCTCTTCCACACATACCTCATGACCGCCGCACACTTCCACGCATGCACACACACATCCCGCCCGCATGAGGGCACTGTCCGTTTGAGCCACTCCTACCCTTCTGCAGATTCCAAGTTGCCTGCAGCTACCACCTTGACTGCGGGACACCTCCCCTACCTCCTCCTCTTCCCCCCCCCCGGCCCTGTGTCCTCATCCCACTTTCTTTCATGGCCGGCCCAAATCCCAATCCCAAAGTGTGCATCCGAAAGCTCCCCAATGTCATAGAC
>NW_027696718.1:0-351 GCF_054177405.1 Leptonychotes weddellii | reverse complement strand
GTGTTGTGGTTTGAGGCCAGTAAGGTAGCGACTTGCTGTGGCTGTGGGCTCCCACGTGGCAGGCAGAAAGGGGTTTCCACTGGGAAGGCAGTAGCTTATAGGATTCGAATGGGACCTGGTGGCCCTGGGGTGTTGTGCTCGTTTGTTTGCTAAACAAGAGGATGAAGAGCCTTTTGTTACTTGTATTGGCTTCGTGTTCCTGGTGACAGGCTGTGATGTGTGCACTTGTCACCTGTCACCCAGCCGGGCAAGCAGCCAGTTGCGTTTCCAGGGCTTCTCCTCGGGGGCACGTTCCCACCTCTGAAGTGTGGATCTGACCACCTGACTCCGGCCAGCAGTCGGAGCTCGCAA
>NW_027696717.1:0-351 GCF_054177405.1 Leptonychotes weddellii | reverse complement strand
AACTTAAGAAAATTTGCTTACTCTAAGGTTGCAAAGACCTTCTGGAAGGTTTAAAGTTCTAGCTTTTATGTTTAGGTTTATAATCCACTTTGAATTAATTTTTGGGTATGGTGTGAAGTAGGGGCCCAGGGTCTTTTTTTATCTAGACATTTGAACAGTCTTTCCAGCACCATTTGTTAAAAAGACACTGCTTTCGGGCGCCTGGGTGGCTCAGTCGTTAAGCGTCTGCCTTCGGCTCAGGTCATGGTCCCAGGGTCCTGGGATCGAGTCCCACATCGGGCTCCCTGCTCCACGGGAAGCCTGCTTCTCCCTCTCCCACTCCCCCTGCTTCTGTTCCTGCTCTCGCTATCT
>NW_027696716.1:0-351 GCF_054177405.1 Leptonychotes weddellii | reverse complement strand
CAGAGATGTAGAGGTTAAGTAATTTATCCAGGGGTCAGAGGATAATCCGCACTCCAAACAGAGGGAGTGAAAAGTGTGGTGACATGGCTTTCCTTGATTGGGGCCCTTGTTAATCCAAAGTGGGAGGAGAAGAGTAGGAATCACTAAGTAGTAAATCAGCAAGGAGCACTGACACTTCCGAGGAATGAAAATTTGACGTAAGCTGGCTTGCTGGTGCTGATCCAGATGTAGAGGGGGTTTCAGGGTCTGTGTTTCATTTAGGGGCTCACAATGGATGTGGGGTCACAGCTCCAATTCCCCCCACCTCTCCTGGTTCTCCTCTCCTTCGCAGTTTGGTTTTGATCTCCAGCT
>NW_027696715.1:0-6572 GCF_054177405.1 Leptonychotes weddellii | reverse complement strand
ATGTATTCCTTTTTATATTTGTATAAGAGTCATGATTTTGCCTCTTTCTAAAAACCGTCTTTAAACAGTATGATCCAGGGGTGCCTGGGTGGCTCAGTCGTTAAGCGTCTGCCTTCAGCTCAGGTCATGATCCCAGAGTCCTGGGATCGAGCCCCACATCGGGCTCCCTGCTCTGAGGGAAGCCTGCTTCTCCCTCTCCCACTTCCCCTGTTTGGGTTTCCTTTCTAGCTGTCTCTCTCTCTGTCAAATAAATAAAATCTTTAAAAAAAAAAATAAACAGTATGATCCATATAGCTTATTCAGATTTCACCAGTTAAACATGCATTCATTTGTGTGTGCGTGTGTGTGTGTGTGTGTGTGTGATCAGTTTCTAAGGGTCCCGGTGAGAGGCCAGGGGATCATGAGAGCTGTGGAAAGTCCAAAGGCTGGTGGTGGCTACAGTGAAGACTGACATCCAGAGGTTGAGAGTTATCAGATAGAGTGAGGTGGGATGAATCCTTTGGTGGAGATCATTCTGGATTCAGAGTCTAGAGCTTAGTTTATTCAAGAATTATTCAAGAATTATTATTTCTGCATTCCTTGGCAATATTAAAACATAAGAGTGAGTTAGACATACTTGGGTTCAAAATGGTTCTATCATTTACTTGCTGTGTGATCCTGGGGAAGGATCTTAACTTCCTTCTACCTGTACCCTGTCCTTATCTGCAAACTGGGAATAATGTTAACACCTACCTCATAGAATTGTTGTGAGGGTAAAATGACATGGATGTGATAGACTTGGCATATAGAAAGTACTCGGGGGATGCCTGGGTGGCTCAACTGGTTAAGTGTCTGCCTTCAGCTCAGGCCATGATCCCAGGGTCCTGGGAGCCCCACATCGGGCTCCTTGCTCTGTGGGGAGCCTGCTTCTCCTTCTGCCTGCCGCTCCCCCTGCTCGTGCTCTCTCTCTCTCTCCCGCTGACAAAAAAAAAAGTACTCAGTAAGTGAGGGCTATTGTTAAAATAACTTTTCTAGGGGTGCCTGGGTGGCTCAGTCGCTTGGGCTTCTGCCTTCAGCTCAGATCATGGTCCCAGGGACCTGGGATCAAGCCTTGTGTTGGGCTTCTTGCTCAGTGAAGAGCCTGCTTCTCCCTCTCCCCACCCTCCTGCTTGTGCTCTCTCTCTCTCAAATAAATAAATAAAATCTTTTTTTTTTAAGATTTTATTTATTAATTTGACAGAGAGAGAGACAGCGAGAGAGGGAACACAAGCAGGGGGAGTGGGAGAGGGAAAAGCAGGCTTCCCGCCGAGCAGGGAGCCTGATGTGGGGCTCGATCCCAGAACCCTGGGATCATGGCCTGAGCCGAAGGCAGACGCTTAACAGACTGAGCCACCCAGGCGCCCCAATAAATAAAATCTTAAAAAAAAAAAACTTTTCTATGTCCAAACCAAAGAAACGCCTAAACTAATAATCTTTCATGAAAACTGTAGAAGCCACCACATCTCTATTTTTTAAAAATTTTTTATTGTTATGTTAATCACCATACATTACATTGTTAGTTTTAGATCCACATCTCTATTTTACTTCAGACCCATTAATACTCAGACAAGCAGAGTTCTTGCTCAACAAGGACAGATGGAGTAATAGTTCATCAACTTGTCAACTTCAACAGTAGGTCAATGATGAAAACCACAAGTGCATGTTGATATGTGTTCTTTGGTTGGTTGGTTTGTTTTTGCAACTTTCATATTTCTTTTCATGTAACTTTGTTTTTTTTTTAAAGTACGCCCCACTGCCCAGTGTGGAGCCCAGTGTGGGGCCCAGTGTGGGGCCCAGTGTGAGGCCCAGTGTGGGGCCCAGTGTGGGGCTTGAACTCACGACCCTGAGATCAAGACCTGAGTTGAGATCAAGAGTTAGACACCTAACCAAATGAGCCACCCAGGCACCCCTCATGTAACTGTTTTTTAATAAAAGCAATTCACTAAGTCTATGAATGTAATTTTATTTGTAGGTTTTTATAGGCCTGTTCACATTTACAAATCATCTGACAATGTGTCCAAAATTTAGTCAGGAAAATATGGATAATGTAGTATCCGTAGTATGTTCTTTTGCCAAATCCTAAGGTAACCAATCTCAGAAGGGTCTGAGTAGGGTGCCCACTAGAGGGCGGTATGGATCTCCCAAAGGACTGACAGACAAACACTTCAGGTCTTCCTTTCAGCTTACACATCACTAAGGACCTGTTAATTCAGGATTGCTAAAAATGAGGCATTTGTAAACTAAAATTTGCACATTACTCAATGTCCTCCAGAATCCAATTTGGCATTCTACTATGATCCTGGAGCCTGTGAGAAAGTCACAAAGCTCCTACCTGCAAGCAGACATGGGGCTTGTTGGGATTCTTTCAATTTCCTGAGCTTTTTCTCATCAGAGCATCAGCAGCATTGGTCTGAGGTGGTCGAATTGCTATTCATGCTCTTTAATCAACTGCTAGCTTTGTTTCATCATCATCATCTATTCAACATCACATGGATTGTTTGATTCTCCCCTTCAGGGTGTTGTGATGCATTTGTATCAAAAGTAATTTCACTTTGTGTTTCAGGTGTCTATCTTATTGTTAAAGTGGACATATACAAATTCCCTCAAAATCTGCTTGTGACAGTGCATTGGTGATGTTCTTTCAGAGAATAAAAGCTAGTTAAATAATTTATAATATCAAGACAAGTGTTGTAAAAGTATTACCTATTTTAAAGTTTATAGGACATTGTTTTATAATTAAATGGGTAAACTCCGTCTCTCATATGGTATATAGTAAGTATGTAGTGAGCAACTCTAGCAATAACTTTTCTGCAACTTTTAATTTTGTTCCTTTTTAATTCTATATTACCACCAGTGCTTTTTCGAGTAAGGCCGTATACATGGGTGAGTAAAATAGTTTTTATGATCAAAGCCATTTGAAAGTTTCTGTTCTAAACCCTTTGAATGGATTATAAATGTTTACCCTCACAATCCTTAAACATTACACAATAGCATCAAAATAATCAATATGGGACTTCTTTCCAATTTCTCACCTTGTTCATCTAAAGATCCTGGCTATCCAGATCTACTTCTATAATTGTAGTGCTTGTCTGTCATGTTTCATCCCAGCCTCCCCATATGAATACATCAGTACGAATCCCAGGACATATCTCATCATTATATGATTATCTGTTTCTTGGCTGGCACAAATGTCACTTTCTCAGAGAGGCCTTCCTAGAACATCCTGTTAATCTGTGTGTCACTCTCTGTCCTATTACCCTGTTTTATTTTCTTTGGAGTAATTATCAGTATATGAAATCATCAGTTTGTTACTTGAGAAGATCAAGTATCTGTCTTACTTATTTATCCCCAGCTCTTAGATAAAATGTCTACCACATAAATAAGCACTTAGTAAAGATTGGATACATGAGTAAATGAATGCTTCACTCATTTCATTCATTCCATGGTGCTGTTCTGGGGACCAGATGACTTGATGGTCCATAGAGGCAGAAGTTCTCCTTTGAGCCTGATGGCATGCCCCATGTACATAATGTCTGAATTCCCATCTTCTATCAAGGATCTCTGAGTTGGTCTGCTGGTGAATGTTTCATATAGTTAGGGATGGTAGAAACTGTGTCTGACCTGAAGTCGTGGGTGATTTCCAAATCAAGGAAGCGTGCAGAGCTGACAGGTGAGTGGGGAGCTGCAGTCCGTGGGCTCCTGGTGAGTCATATGATGGTGGAGGAGGGCCAGGGACAGACATTGATGAAAACTGAATATATGGAGTCAGGAGTCAGAGAGTCTGGGAGATGGCAGCAGGGAGTGGGGGAATGAGAGAATAAGCAGGAAGGAAGTGGTAGGCACAGAGAATTGTGTGGTGGGGTTATGTATTTTTTGTTATTGTTTAGCAACTTTATTGAGATATAATTTACATACCACAAAATTCACGTATTTAAAGTACATAGTTCCATGGTTTTTAGTATATTTACAAAGTTATGCAATCATCACCAGTCTAATTTTAGGACATTTTTATCATCTCCCAAAGAAATCCTATACCCTTTAGTGTCATTCCTCATTCACCTGCCCTTTTCTCCTCCAAGTCCTAGGCTACCACTAATCTACTTCCTGTCTCTGTAGATTAGCACATTCTGGACATTTCATTCAAGTGGGATTATATAATATGTGGTCTTTTGTGAGTGGCTTTTCTCTTACTTAGCATAATGTTTTCAAGGTTCATCCATGTTGTAGCATGTATGAGTGCTTCATTCCTTTTTATAGCCAAATAATAATATTTCATTGCGTGGATATAAAAAAATGTTATTTATCTGTTCATCAGTTAATAGACATTTGGGTTGTTTCAGCTATTTTGAATAATGTTGCTATGAACATTTGCGCACAAGTGTTTGTGTGGACATAGGTTTTCATTTCTCTGGGGCATGTATCTAGGAGTGGAATTGCAGGGTTATAGGGTCACCCTATGTTCAACACTTTGAGGAGCTGCCAAATTGTTTCCCAAAGCGTCGATGCTATTTTGCGTTCTATTGTGGGGCTATTTCTGGTAGATGATTTTATGAGTTTGTTCTGGACACTTGAACCATCTGAGTACCAGGAGAACGAGTGTGTCGTCATTCTGCCTGGATCCTGCCGTTCAACTACCGCTGCACAAACCCCTGGTCCCCTGAGGCCCAACCTGCAGGGATTCTAATGTACTAATGTACTAATGTAACCCCAGAGGTGTACTGTGATTAGTCAGTGCCAGCAAGCCCTCCATCTGTTCATGCATTAGTCACCCTTCAGAGTCCAAGTTAACACTACCTCCTCTGCTACCTCCGTTGTTTCAATTCTGACTGCACATTAGAATCTCATGGGGAGCTTTCAAATATACCAAACCCAGGGTCCACACCAAAGTTCTAATTTAATTGGTCTGGGAGAAGGCCTGGGGGCTAGGATTATTTAAAAGGCTCTTCAGGGGTGCCTGGGTGGCTCAGTCTGTTCGGTTGAGCATCCGACTCTTGGTTTCGGCTCAGGTCATGATCTCTTGGGTCGTGAGATCGAGCCCCATGTGGAGCCCCATGTAGAGCCCCGTGTAGGGCTCCACGCTCAGTTGGGAGTCTGCTTGAGGAGTCTCTCCCTCTGCCCCTCGCCCCACTCATGCGTGCACTCGCTCTCTCAAATAAATAAATAAATCTTAAAAAAAATTAAAAAATAGAAGTCTCTTCAGATGATTCTAATGTGCAGACAGGATCGAGCACCACAGTTCTGCTCCCACTAGAAGAATCCTTTCTTCTCTGAACCTCACAGCAGTTTCTTTTCAATGGCACTCCCCAAAACTTTAAAAACAGATTCTACATTTAATTGCAATTATTTAAAATATATATTTTATTTGTCCAGCTGGGCCACAAGCTCTTTGAGGACAGAGCTGTGTTTGATTCATCCTCAAGTCTCCATCTGTCAAGGGACATCTGTTTATAGCACCACCAATGCTCCTGGTGCTTTTCTGGAGTAATGCATAGGAGCCCGCCGGGCAGCAAATTATCACGATGCCTTCCCTGGCCACCCACCTAAACTTGCAGTCTCCTCCTCCCCCACCTCCCATTCTTCCTTCCCTAATTTGCTTTTTCCCCTTGGCGCTTAGCACATGCTCTATGTTTCACTTATTATCTTCTTTATTGTCAGTCAGTCTCCACCCACCCTCCATGAGGGTAGAGATTTTTGTCAGCTTGACTCACTGCTGTACCCTCAGCACTCAGAACAGTGCCTAGCACATGGTAGGTGCTCAATAAGTATTTATTAAAAGAATAAATAAATATGTTAGCCTATATGTAAAAAGAGGTTTAATCCCTTTCCTCTATACCAGTGAGTTAGTTTTTTTGGTAAATACTTGCAGTCATTTATTATAAAGCCTTCCTTTTCCAGTAAAAGTTATATTTCTAACATAAATGTGTAAATTCTGAATTCATTATGTTTTAGAAATATAGTCCTATTTCTGAGAGAGTCTGCAGAGGTTCTATGTAAGCCCTGGAGCAGGGATCATGGCATATCTGGAACTGTGTATGCAAATTGGAGCAGAGGAACGGGGTCTGGGATGGTCAGTTGAAGCTGGAGAAACCTGAACACTGGCTTGCTCTTGCACCATTAGAATTCAACTCCTAGGTGTTCCAGAGGACGATGACCGTGATGATGGAGGAGGCCAAGAAGAGCAGGTAGAGGTGGAAGAGGAAGGTGTCCATCATGTGGCTGAACTGCACCCACAGGTCAGCTAGCTGGGTGCTTGTCAATCCTGAAGCCCCATTCAGCTCTGCCTCTCTGGGTCCCAGCTCCTTCCCTACCAACTGCCCTGGCTCCTTCGGTCCTATAGGGAAGACAGAGACTCAGCCGTGAAGTGGGAAGGAGACAGGATTGGGGAAGTGGGGGACTGGGGAGGCTGGGCCCAGTGTAGACAGTATAGGCAGTGCAGATTTTCCTTACCAGGTAGGTGAGTGGGCATGAGGCCTGGGCCCACATTCTCCTTCCAGAGTGCAGTGGGGCAGCATTTCCTTGGGCTGGCCCAGTAGAGGAGCAGAGGGTGGAGCCAC
>NW_027696714.1:0-351 GCF_054177405.1 Leptonychotes weddellii | reverse complement strand
GGAAGGAAGGAGTCATGAGACAAGAAATGCAGATGTCATCCAGAAGCTAGAAAAGGCAAGGAAATGATTTCCCCCTAGATCTTCCAGAAAGAATCAGCCCTACTGACATCTTGACTTTACCTCAGTGAAACTGATTTTATACATCTGGACTCACAAACTGTAAGAATAAATTTGTGTTATTTTAAACCACCAAGTTTGTGGTCATTTGTTATAGCAACCATAGGGAACTGAAACAATTCGTGATCAAGACATAAAAATAAGTAGATGCAATTATTAAGGCCAAGAAAAACATACAGTAGTATATGAAAAGAAATGGAATCATTATACATTGCATGGATCAAAAGAAAATAT
>NW_027696713.1:0-351 GCF_054177405.1 Leptonychotes weddellii | reverse complement strand
GAGCCAAGTTACTGAACCTCTCTGAGAATCAGTGTCCTCAGAAAACAGAGCTTATAATAGGAGTTCATACATCATTATAAGAATAGAGAAAGATACTAAATGTGAAATACTTCAGTGAGTGCAGTGCACTGCTTGTCTTTTAGACACAGGTGACTCCTGGATTACAGATAACTTGGCTGTAGGGCTACTGTTTAAGCCTGGTTTTATTTTAATACTTAGCAAGATATCTGGCCCTTGTGGGTAACTGATTGTTTGTTGATTGTTTGTTTGTTTTTTAAAGATTTTATTTATTTATTTGAGACAGAGGATGAGAGGAGAGAGAGAGCACATGAGAGGGGGGAGGGTCAGAGG
>NW_027696712.1:0-351 GCF_054177405.1 Leptonychotes weddellii | reverse complement strand
GGGAAGGGCTGTGCCTCGTGCAGTTGACAAATGGGGAGAGAGGTCCCTTAAGGAATTCCAGGTGAAGATAGGATTCTACCCCCCCCTCCTCTGGGAAGGACAGGTGTAATAGAATGAGGGAGGGAACTGGTCAATTACTCTTTGGGGCAGGGTATCGGAATTTTAAGGATGCCTTGGAGCGGGGAGAAGGTAAAACAAAGAAGAGTAGGAGAAGTGAAGAGCATCTAAGGCAGAGAGAAAGGACCCCCTCTGTCGAATTCATTGCTGGTTCCCAGCACAGAGGCCCTGCCCCTCCAGAGGGGAGCTGTCTGAGGAAACTGCAGGATGTGCCAGAATGACTGACTGAGGGCA
>NW_027696711.1:0-351 GCF_054177405.1 Leptonychotes weddellii | reverse complement strand
CGAAGGCAGTCGCTTAACCAACTGAGCCACCCAGGCGCCCTCTCAGTGTTTTGTAAAAGTGACTTTTCTCAAAGATTTAAACACCTCACAAAAGAAATTATATGAATGGCCAATAAGAACATGAAAAGAGGGGCGTCTGGGTGGCTCAGTCAGTTGGGCGTCTGCCTTCAGCTCAGGTCCTGATCCCGGGGTCCTGGGATCGAGCCCTGCATCAGGCTCCCTGCTCAGCAGGGAGTCTGCTTCTCTCTCTGCCTCTGCAGCTCCCCCTCCTTGTGGTCTCATTCTCTCTCTCTGTCCAAGTAATAAATAAAATCTTAAAAAAAACAAACAAACATAAGAAGATGCTCCACA
>NW_027696710.1:0-351 GCF_054177405.1 Leptonychotes weddellii | reverse complement strand
TCGGCTCAGGTCATGATCCTGGAGTCCCTGGATCGAGTCCCGCATCGGGCTCCCTGCTCGGCAGGGAGCCTGCTTCTCCCTCTGACCCTCCCCCCTCTCATGTGCTCTCTCTCTCTCATTCTCTCTGTCTCAAATAAATAAATAAAATCTTTAAAAAAAAAAAAAGAATTTCATTTTTCCAAAAGCTTAAGAAAACCATATATTTAATTATGTTAGGGCTAAGAGGCTAATTAACCTTGCAAGTATATTCTGGAGAAAGAGTGAGTGAAAGCAGAAAGGTAGAAAGATGCACATGTCCAGGGAGTTCATTCCAGCAGGACAGAGTGTGTAGGTAGAATTAATGAAAGTGGA
>NW_027696709.1:0-351 GCF_054177405.1 Leptonychotes weddellii | reverse complement strand
TTTGAATTTTGATCTTTTCCTGGGCTAGTGATATGCAGCATGATATTTGCTCATCGTGATGCTGGGCAGCAGCAGCTCCCAAGTCAGCTCCGAAACCACGAGAGTCAACAGCCAATAACACGGACCACCATTCTGTACCCACACAACCGTTCCGCTTTTCACTTTCAGTATGCTTTTCTTTTTTCCTTTTTTTTTTTTTAAAGATTTTATTTATTTATTTGACAGAGACATAGAGAGAGAGCACAAGTAGGCAGAGAGGCAGGCAGAGGGAGAGGGAGAAGCAGACTCTCCATCGAGCAGGGAGCCCGACATGGGGCTCGATCCCAGGACCCTGGGATCATGACCTGAGCC
>NW_027696708.1:0-351 GCF_054177405.1 Leptonychotes weddellii | reverse complement strand
GTGTGAGTGCCCGAGCCGAGGACAAGCTTCTAGATTAGGACGAGGACACGCCGTCTCCCTCGGTCTCAGAGTGGCCACGTGGCAGGCAATGGCTAACCCCGCTGGCTGGAAAGCTCGTTTCTGGTGGGCCTTCAACCTTCCATGAGGCCCGCCGGGCAGGCTTCTGGGTAGAGAGGAACTCTTTCAAAGTTGCTCTCTCCGTTATTGATGGAGGCCCACTTAAAGGATGCACCGGAGAACCCCCTGGGGTTCCAGCTGGGTCTGCCTCCTCCCAGTGATGCCTCCTCCCAGGGCGGCTTCAGGCCCCGCCCACCATGTGCGGCAAACCAAGACACCTCCGTGAATGCCAAC
>NW_027696707.1:0-351 GCF_054177405.1 Leptonychotes weddellii | reverse complement strand
TCACAGAAAGCTTTCTGTTTTCTTCTATTTCAGCTTTGGCATGATTCACGATGGGGAAGGCAATCCCTGCAGGAAGGCTGAAGGCAATATCATGTCTCCCACACTGACAGGGAACAATGGGGTGTTTTCCTGGTCTTCATGTAGCCGGCAGTATCTCAAGAAATTCCTTAGGTAAGACAAAAAAGAACAGGGGTATTCCTGGGGCGGTGACCTCAAACGGTGCTCAACAGCTGTTTAAAATAAATACTCAACGGCTTGATAATGGTGATGGTGATAGTGATAGTGATGATGGGGATGGTGCTGGTGATGATGATGATGATGGTGCTGGTGGTGATGATGGTGAGGATGGTG
>NW_027696706.1:0-351 GCF_054177405.1 Leptonychotes weddellii | reverse complement strand
ACAACTAAATGTAGAGAAAAGACCACACAGAAGAGGGTAGGAAGGGTGGAAACACAGTGAGGAGCTAAACAAACTATGAGCCTGTCCATGGGAGGGAGGAATCCACAGGCATGGAGAAGGGAAACAGACTATCACACTGAGAAGATCGCACGGGGAAGACGAATCCCCTTAACATTTGGGTTTGAAAGCCAGAGGGGCTGAATTTTGTGAGTTTGTACAACCAGTGGGACTTAAAGCCTGGAATTCTAAAAATCAGTGGGCCCAGCTGTGGAAGAGCCCAGAGGATGAGAAGAAGCTCAGTCCTCACCCTGAAAGAAAGAGCTCAACGAACAGCCTAGAGAGATACAGAAT
>NW_027696705.1:0-351 GCF_054177405.1 Leptonychotes weddellii | reverse complement strand
ACAACTAAATGTAGAGAAAAGACCACACAGAAGAGGGTAGGAAGGGTGGAAACACAGTGAGGAGCTAAACAAACTATGAGCCTGTCCATGGGAGGGAGGAATCCACAGGCATGGAGAAGGGAAACAGACTATCACACTGAGAAGATTGCACAGGGAAGACGAATCCCCTTAACATTTGGGTTTGAAAGCCAGAGGGGCTGAATTTTGTGAGTTTGTACAACCAGTGGGACTTAAAGCCTGGAATTCTAAAAATCAGTGGGCCCAGCTGTGGAAGAGCCCAGAGGATGAGAAGAAGCTCAGTCCTCACCCTGAAAGAAAGAGCTCAACGAACAGCCTAGAGAGATACAGAAT
>NW_027696704.1:0-6574 GCF_054177405.1 Leptonychotes weddellii | reverse complement strand
GGCGCCTGGGTGGCTCAGTTGGTTAAGCGACTGCCTTCGGCTCAGGTCATGATCCCAGGGTCCTGGGATCGAGTCCCACATCGGGCTCCCGGCTCAGCAGGAAGCCTGCTTCTCCCTCTCCCACTCCCCCTGCTTGTGTTCCTGCTCTCGCTGTCTCTGTCAAATAAATAAATAAAAAAAATCTTTAAAAAAAAAAAAAAACTGAGACCATGAAAATAATGGAAGAAAATGTAGGTGAACATTTCTGTAATCTTGAAAAGTACCCCTGGCTGAGAATCACCACCATGAAGACTGGTTTAATGATATAAAAATTAAAACTTCTATTTTGAAAAAAATACTAGAGCAAACTGGGGGGGGAAATACTTCCAACACAGACACAGGATTAACATTTTTATTGTAAAAAAACTAAAAAAATAAAATAAAATTCTTAGTATAATAGGGAGCTCTTTCAACCCTAATTAGGAACATCTATCTAAAAATAGGTCAACAGTGAACAGAGAACTGACAGAATGAATACAAACGATAACTTTATGAAAGGACGTTCCACTTCAATAAGCAAAGAACTGCAAATTAAAATAATAGTAAGAAACCTCTTGTCTCTGAGATGGATAAATATTAAATTCATGGGTTAAATTTATACTTCTACTGCTGGTAAATTATAAATAGGTAACCTTCTTAAGTGCAATCTGGAAGAAATGTGCCAAAATTTGAAAGAGTCACACACTTTGAACCAGCAATTCCATTTTGGGAAATTAATCTTAAACATATAATTAAATTAATTAGACAAATATAGGGACATAGGTAGCCTTAGACAGTGCTAGAAGGGTAAAACAGTACAGCTACTCTTTTATTTGTATTTTTTTTAAAGATTTATTTATTTGACAGAGAGATAGCGAGAGAAGGAACACAAGCAAGGGGAGTGGGAGAGGGAGAAGCAGGCTTCCCGCCGAGCAGGGAGCCCGATGCGGGGCTCGATCCCAGGACCCTGGGATGATGACCTGAGCCAAAGGCAGATGCTTAACGACTGAGCCACCCAGGCGCCCCAGTACAGCTACTCTTAAGGGCAATTTGCAATAAATATTAAAATCTAAAATGTGCAAACCACACGATCTAGAACATTCTACTACTCAATATTCCATACACGTACCTGAGGCATTTACAAAGTTATCCACTGCAGTATTATCATAACAGTAAAAAACTGGAATGAACCTAAATGCCCACCAACAGGGAATACCTAAATGAGCCACAGAACATTCATATTATAGAATTCTATGCTATATTTAAAAGGAATATAGTAGCCACCATATGTAATGATACAGATTTCTAAAACATTTTTTTTCATTTTTTTAAAGTATAACCTGACAATGTTAATTAGTTTCAAGTGTACAACATAGTGATTCAGCAATTCTATACATCTAAAACATTTTAATTTTTTTTTAAGTTTATTTTTTTTAGTAATCTCTACACACAATGTAGGGCTCAAACTCATGACCCAGAGATCAAAAGTTGAATTCTCTTCCAAATGAGCCCGCCAAGCACCCCTAAAATATTCTAAATGAAAAAATCATGTGGCACAATGAAACATGCATTTAGGTTAAAAAAAAGAAAGAAAATTCTATTTATTGTATATTGTCTATAAGTTTATATAGATGCATGTAAATGCTCCAAGATTTTGGAAGGTTACACATCAAACTAATTACTATAGTCACCTCTGGAAAGAAAGTGAAATTAAGGACTGTACTTTACCTGTAATGTAATATAAGAATGTGTTTATTATACATTATGTGTAACCAGAAGTTTTAAAAAATAAGGGGAAAAGGTAAAAAACAAATGCACAAAGTTGCAGGTCCAAGTATATCTACTCTAGCTCTGCATGTAACAGTGAAAAATAGAACACAACCTAAATATCCACAAGCAATGGACTGGTTAAATTATGACACATTTACAGAATGAAATACTATAACAATTTATATTTACAGACATGTATTATTTGATATATAAAAATCACAATTTTTATATCTCCAATTCACTATGAGGAAAAAACCAGATTCTAAACAGCGTATGGGGGCAGCCGGGTGGCTCAACTGGTTAAGGGTCTGCCTTCGGCTCAGGCCATGATCCCAGGGTCCTGGGATCGAGTCCCACATCATGCTCCCTGCTCAGCGGGGAGCCTGCTTCTCCCTCTCCTTCCCCCTCTGGCCCTGCCCCCTGCTCGTGCACTCTCTCTCTCTTCTCAAATAAAGAAAATTTTTAAAATAAATAAATAAGTAAAACTGTATGTATTCAGATACACTCTGCTTTTTATAACATAGACATGTGTGTTTCCTTGTGCATGTGCAGCACACATGTACTACAATTTTTCTGGATACAGATATACTCTAATAAAAGTTAATGGTAGCTACCTCTGGGTGGTGGGATTTGGTGCAATTATAATTTTCTTCTTCATGTACTGCTTTATCTTCTGATTTCTTTTATTTATTTATTTATTCACATTCAATTAGCCAACACACAGCACATCAGTAGTTTCAGATGTAGTGTTCAATAATTTATCAGTTGCATAAAACACCTAGTGTTCATCACATCAGGTGCCTTCTGATTTCTTTTTGCAATGACCTTGTTTTCTTATATTCGGGAAAGAATTAGAGATGTATTTCCATTTTTTCTGTTTCTACAAGTTTGAGACTTCTGAAGTTGGATACTTACTGGCTGCCTGGCTGCCTCATTCTAGACACTCCTACCAGGCACTTGGGGACATGAGTCCAACATGGTCTATGCACAGATCACATGTTAATTGAGGTTTGGGTCTCTTTCACCTTCTCCTTCCTGAAGACCTCCCCCAGTACCCACCAACCACCCATGCCCCCCAGTTGTGTAAAATCTAAACGATATGAACTGTGCAGACTCTCGCCATTCTCTGGAATGATTCCTGATTTTCCCCTGATGTAAATTCAACAGCAGCTCACAAACCTTTCTCAGAGCCTTCATGTAGGCAGCAGCTTTTTTCTTGTACTGCAGCATGCATTCAGCTGAACGAGGACTAATGAAGTCACTCGCTGCTTTAGGCCCGTAGCTCAGAGAAGCAATGAAGTAGTCCACGTTGTTGCTGAAGAAAGATGCGATCTAAATCAAGTGTGACAAGAAGACAGATTTTGTTTTCCAATAATATATCTAACATATATGCCTAATAGTTTTTGGACCAGAGCTAAAGGTGCTGAGTATGGAAATGAAATTTCAACACCTGCCCCAAAGCCCACATTTATTTATTTGAGGAGAATACCTAGGGCAATGATTTGTAATAAAAAGACAATACCAGGAGAAAGATTGAGACCAGACTTCTGATAGGTCTTAAGGTAAACAACTTCTGTTCTTCCTGAAAACCAAGACTAATTCTGGTTTATTCTGTAGACGATGTCCATGAGCTATTTACCTCATTAATTTCTGCCACTACTCTCAAAATATCTATGTTTGGATTTATACATTCTATTTGTATTTTAACTTTGAATGCTTCAAATTCCAACATGAGACATGACATGGCATCTTGGAATATGTTCACTCTATTTAAACTTAATGTGTGAATTACACGTATAATAAAGACTAGCAATTTAGTAGACCCTGTCATTAACAGATTTAACATGAGTTAAATCTGTGTAAGCAGCCATGAAGATCCATGACTGAACCATGACTTTGAATCTACAGTGCTATATGAAATGGTGATATAAATAAAAATGTCTCAGAAGGTTAGTAGCCGGAAAAATTAAAAAGTGTTGGCTACATTAAAGAATACCCTGTTTTGATAAATAAGAAGTGACTTATAGAACAAAATATCCTATACCTTGGCAAGAAACTTTGCTTACTTTTTGAGAAACTGCTCAAAAAGTAAGCAATGAATCACTAATGGTCTGAAAGGTTTTATTTTTCATCATTTTACTGTATCAAAAGAAATTCTATAGTAGGTAGTATTCAAGAAAATAAAGGATTCTAAAAATCCTGAGTCTTATATTCCTTGTAAACGACATGGACGGTTTGCGTTTGGGTCACTGCAGTATACGGTGCGGTTTATTTTCTTTCCTCTTTCTAATATTTCTACATTTTCTAAATGTTCTTCAATAGGCATATATTACATTTTCTCACTGGGCTTCTAAAAATTACAAACTATAAAATTTAGTTTGATCGAATCACATTAGCTAAGTATTAAGCTGCCACCAACTAACATTAGTTCAGATATTTATTTCAGTTAAAAACCATTCACAAAAAATTCAGAATAAAGATCGTAGACCTGTCCTTGAGACAACATTTTAAAGTTTCAGGTAAAGCAAATCTAAAATTAGCTGTGAAGGATCCAGGTATTTAATATTTCAGAGTTTTCATAAAAGTTGAAAAATGCAGAGACTCCTCTAAAATGCCAATGTTCTCTTTTTCCAGAATTTTTTGTAATTGAATCAAAGTTAGAATTATCTTCAGAAAGCTACAGCATGCCTGTAGATGCAAGTGTTCAAAAGGGGGCAATAGGGATGGTCTTCTTGCTGGAGAACCCTGTAGGCACAGACCTGTGAGCTGACAGAACCTAAAGATAACACCTTTTAATGATGGCCCCAAGCGCTAGCAAAGTGTCACTGAATATATAAAATGATCTGTGATCACTTCTGATTAACTTAATTACCTGAAAAAATATGTTTCTGTAAGAGGCAACCTGTCAGAAAAATAATGGTATATAAACACAGATAGAGAAATTTCCTTGAGAAATTAGGATGCATCAACCGAAATAAATGGGCTAAGACAGCTCTGAATACAGTCCTTCCAGTTACACATATATGGGTAGTTCTCAGAGACATCTGAATCAGCAAAGCTGTACTGAGAATGTGACAACTGCTGAAATCAGAATATCCAAGAGAGAATTTTTAGAGAAAGTGCATTTTGGTCAGTTTATAATAATAATTAAGTGCTTAATGAGCCAAATAATCATTATCTAATATTAATGGTTCAATGAAAAGACACATGTTGAAGTCACCTTAAAAGCACTTGTTAGGAAATAAAATCACAGAAGCAGCACTGTGACAAAAAACTAGGAGAAAAAACCCCAAAATATTAACAAAGGTTTTATTGGTTCTTTTTTCTTTTTATAGAAGTTCCCAATTTCTATAAAGCAGACATTTGATATGTACAAAGATGTATACTGATCATCAAATATCTCCCTAAAAACTAAACTGTGAGCAAGCGACTCATTACAAATGCTAATAAGTCACTCCCATATTGCTTTAAATAGTGTGTAGGGAGAAGGAAAAGGGAGACAACTTTATTTTACAAAAAAGCCTGATATTCCAAAAATCCTTTTAAAAGAGCTTACTTAAGAATTAAAGTTCATGTCACTATAAACCGAGAAAACTTACCCTTCCTGCTCCATTTGTTAATGCTGCTACTGATGACAGGATACAGTCATTAGTCGTAATGAGCTTCTGTGTTGCTGTTGGAAGTTCATGCTCTATTGTAGCTTTCTGATTGTAATGTTTAGAAATATCTATAAAAGCAATCAAATGAAAACTCTTACTATCCATATACAAGTTGCACACAACCAGCCCATTAACTTCTCATATCTACTCTTAGAGACTTACACAGTAAATTTGAACAACAACAACAAAAAAGGTCCCAACCCTATCAGGATTGTCCTGAATATCAATTAGGTCACAAATCCATGTGGAAAGACTAGAGACAAGTGAGGGTCTGTGTCTCTATTACAGCCACCAGCCTGTGGCTCTGATTATCCCTCATCTGAGCGTTTGCCCTTCTTCTAGGGCTGGGTAAATGACCCTGAGCAGTTATTTGCCAGTTAATAACGCTGTTTTCATAGTCTGGAAAGGCACAGATGAGAATTTATCTAGTCCTCCTATAAGCTAACTGTGAGGCGGGAACAGAACGACCACAGAGGCACAATGGCCCGCAATCCTTACTGGCCCGCAGCCAGTTTGCTGGCACACACCCTGACACTGACACCAACAAGGGTCTGCACAGCCAAACCAGGACTGAAGGGCCCCGTGTCTGGCTTCCCAGGCCACCGCCCCCAGTCCCAGAGTAGTACAACAAAGCCTGCGGTTAGCAAAGCACAGGACACAGACTTAGACATAAAAGCGTTAAAAGAAATTGCAGTAGGTGAAACTGGCCAAACAACTAAGCTTGGCGTTTTCTGGGTCTCTGAGAAAGAATGATTTTGTCCCAAAAATAAGGATAATGGGAGAATTCCTAAGACAACTCTGATTTACGAAGAAGGGTAATGGTATTTTTAAATAATAAAGTGTTCACAATTCATTCTCCTCTGAATTTTTTAGAATACTTCAGGTACAACAGCATGAATTATCATTATCAACAAAGCTAAAAATAAATCACAAAATATGAAAATTAATTTTTATAACAGGTGTGTATGCCGAGAATTGCATTCAGAATCAAGGAATCTAGCTGATTTCTGACTGGATAATTAAAAAGAAATAAGACTAGTTAGAAAGAAATGGCATTTGAGATTTAACCTGATATGATCATGATATGTTAACACAAAAACCACTGTTTTATGAATAGAATTATTATT
>NW_027696703.1:0-351 GCF_054177405.1 Leptonychotes weddellii | reverse complement strand
TTAAATTAATGCATACTTTGAAATTGTGTCTTCCACCTTTTAAGTCAACCCTTGTTTCTTTCTTGATTTAATGGTTTAGTATAAAAAGTGAATGAAATTATGAAGACCACTCATGAACATAAAAAATCTTTTTTTAAAAAAGATCTAACAAAGGGGCGCCTGGGTGGCTCAGTTGGTTAAGCGACTGCCTTCGGCTCAGGTCATGATCCTGGAGTCCCGGGATCGAGTCCCACATCGGGCTCCCTGCTCAGCGGGGGGTCTGCTTCTCCCTCTGACCCTCTTCCCTCTCGTGCTCTCTGTCTCTCATTCTCTCTCTCAAATAAGTAAATAAAATCTTAAAAAAAAAAAAAA
>NW_027696702.1:0-351 GCF_054177405.1 Leptonychotes weddellii | reverse complement strand
GGGAAGGGCTGTGCCTCGTGCAGTTGACAAATGGGGAGAGAGGTCCCTTAAGGAATTCCAGGTGAAGATAGGATTCTACCCCCCCCTCCTCTGGGAAGGACAGGTGTAATAGAATGAGGGAGGGAACTGGTCAATTACTCTTTGGGGCAGGATATCGGAATTTTAAGGATGCCTTGGAGCGGGGAGAAGGTAAAACAAAGAAGAGTAGGAGAAGTGAAGAGCATCTAAGGCAGAGAGAAAGGACCCCCTCTGTCGAATTCATTGCTGGTTCCCAGCACAGAGGCCCTGCCCCTCCAGAGGGGAGCTGTCTGAGGAAACTGCAGGATGTGCCAGAATGACTGACTGAGGGCA
>NW_027696701.1:0-351 GCF_054177405.1 Leptonychotes weddellii | reverse complement strand
TGGCTCAGTTGGTTAAGCGACTGCCTTCGGCTCAGGTCATGATCCCAGGGTCCTGGGATCGAGTCCCACATCGGGCTCCCTGCTCTGCGGGGAGCCTGCTTCTCCCTCTCCCCCTCCCCCTGCTGGTGTTCCCTCTCTCGCTGTGTCTCTCTCTGTCAAATAAATAAATAAAATCTTTAAAAAAAAAAAAAAAAAAAAAGAACATAAAGCAAAGAGCGTGTCATAGTGCATTAAGACAGCTTAAACTGAAGATAACAGAGAAAAATAAACACATTACAATAACACTATGCCCTATCATACTGAATTACCTCCCAAGTACCCTGTCCCATTGTAGCTAGCAATTATAATCTT
>NW_027696700.1:0-351 GCF_054177405.1 Leptonychotes weddellii | reverse complement strand
AAAAGTATATGCTATAGCATATAATGACTCTTGAACCTTTAGTAATTTAGATTTTGAAAGAGAAACTCATCTATAAGCAAGCACAGCCATAGTGACTCACAGTGCAAGGAACCATTGGCTGAATTATTATGGTTTTGGTAATGACTTTCTAGTGAGCAAACTCCCAGTAACATCAGGACACATTACTTTTTTTTTTTTATTGTTATGTTAATCCCCATACATTACATCATTAGTTTTAGATGTAGTGTTCCATGATTCATTGTTTGTGCATAACACCCAGTGCTCCATGCAGAACGTGCCCTCCTCAATACCCATCACCAGGCTAACCCATCCTCCCACCCCCCTCCCCTC
>NW_027696699.1:0-351 GCF_054177405.1 Leptonychotes weddellii | reverse complement strand
GCACTCAAGCCACACCAAATGCCACTTGTTACCTCCTTTACCACATTAGGAGTATTCTTTGGACAGAATAGTCAGAAATGAAAGACAGCTAAGTAATTAATATATTTTCTCTGTTATTTTCTTCTGTTACAACACTGATCCCAAGCTGCCCAAATAAATAGATCCCAAGATTTATTTATTTATTTTTAGTGAGAGAGAGGGAGCACTCCTGCAAGCAGGGGGAGGGGCAGATGGAAAGAGGGAGAGAATCTTAAGCAGACTCCCTGCTGAGTACAGAGCCCAACCCGGGGCCCAATTTCAGGACCCAGAGATCCTGACCTGAGCCAAAATCAAGAGTCTGATGCTTAACCA
>NW_027696698.1:0-351 GCF_054177405.1 Leptonychotes weddellii | reverse complement strand
CAAAATTTCTCTCGAAAATCCCTTCATTTGCCCATAAAGTACAGCGCGCCACTGACGTACACGTAAGCCAAGCGAGTGCAGTCAGATATGTTGCACTAAACAGAAGAGGACAGATGCGAGAGGTCTGTCTCCCTGTCCTCCTCTGTCCCCGCTGGGTCCCAGCTCCTGGGTCCACGGACAGCCCAGCTCCTGGGTCCACGGACAGCCCAGCTTGGGCTGCCAGGGGAGAGGTGACTGTCTGCATAATTCAGGCATGTGCAGAGGGGACCCAAGAGCAGACGGGGGGAGATGAAAGAGGGAGGAAGGGACCACGGTGCAGTGTGCAGTGGGGGGCACTCCTTACAGCTTCAC
>NW_027696697.1:0-351 GCF_054177405.1 Leptonychotes weddellii | reverse complement strand
CGAAGGCAGTCGCTTAACCAACTGAGCCACCCAGGCGCCCTCTCAGTGTTTTGTAAAAGTGACTTTTCTCAAAGATTTAAACACCTCACAAAAGAAATTATATGAATGGCCAATAAGAACATGAAAAGAGGGGCGTCTGGGTGGCTCAGTCGGTTGGGCGTCTGCCTTCAGCTCAGGTCCTGATCCCGGGGTCCTGGGATCGAGCCCTGCATCAGGCTCCCTGCTCAGCAGGGAGTCTGCTTCTCTCTCTGCCTCTGCAGCTCCCCCTCCTTGTGGTCTCATTCTCTCTCTCTGTCCAAGTAATAAATAAAATCTTAAAAAAAACAAACAAACATAAGAAGATGCTCCACA
>NW_027696696.1:0-351 GCF_054177405.1 Leptonychotes weddellii | reverse complement strand
GGAAGGAAGGAGTCATGAGACAAGAAATGCAGATGTCATCCAGAAGCTAGAAAAGGCAAGGAAATGATTTCCCCCTAGATCTTCCAGAAAGAATCAGCCCTACTGACATCTTGACTTTACCTCAGTGAAACTGATTTTATACATCTGGACTTACAAACTGTAAGAATAAATTTGTGTTATTTTAAACCACCAAGTTTGTGGTCATTTGTTATAGCAACCATAGGGAACTGAAACAATTCGTGATCAAGACATAAAAATAAGTAGATGCAATTATTAAGGCCAAGAAAAACATACAGTAGTATATGAAAAGAAATGGAATCATTATACATTGCATGGATCAAAAGAAAATAT
>NW_027696695.1:0-351 GCF_054177405.1 Leptonychotes weddellii | reverse complement strand
TGTCATTTATGTTGTTATCTTGTTGCTGCTTTGAAGGTGAAGCTAATTCTTGTACACATATATAGCCCCCATATGACACAGACTTTTCATACATGCAGGGCTGTGCTGAATGATTTAATACATACTGTCTCTATTGGGGGGATAGGGAGAAGAAAATATAAGCATTTTCTTTTTTTTATTTTTATTTTTATTTATTTATGAAGTTCTTACTAAGTGCCAGGTTCTTCGCATGAATTATGTAATTTAACTGAATTATCATTGCACTAAACGATAAATTTAGCTGTTACTCCATTTTGAAGATGGGGGAACTGAGGCATTGCTCAGTGTGGGAGCCAGGCTTCGGCAGTGCAC
>NW_027696694.1:0-351 GCF_054177405.1 Leptonychotes weddellii | reverse complement strand
TCTGCTACTTCACGGGACCCCGGTCCCGCGAGCACTGTGAGGCAGAACACGGGAAGGCGGGGTCGGGCCTCGGCCTGCACACGCCCCCGCACCGCCACACCCCACCACCGCGAGCGGAGGCGAAGGAGCGACAAGTCTACACACAGCGAAAAGAGGAATCATTCATCATGAATGTTCATCGCCCCTGTAATGCGGCTTAAACCCGGCCTGAGAAAGCACCAGAACACCACATAGGTCTACAAAAGACACGCCCAAAGGGTTCCCGAAGCGGGAGAGCACGGGGAGGACAACAACCAGAGAAAACTACTTCAGCCTCACTGGCACCCCACAAAAACCCCAGAGACGAAGCAG
>NW_027696693.1:0-6575 GCF_054177405.1 Leptonychotes weddellii | reverse complement strand
AGAGAGAAGCAGTGTCAGGAAGATAGAAGATATGCTATACTACTGGCTTTGAAGGAGATATGATGCTATAGAAGAAGATGCTATAGATAGAAGATGCTATACCACTGGAAAGAAGGAGCTATGAGTCCAAGGAAATAGATTTTCCCCTGAATCCTCCAGAAGAAACCAGTCTTGCTGACACCTTGATATTGGCCCCATAAGACTCATTTCAAATTTCTGGCCTCAGAACTATAAAAGATAAATTTTTGTTGGTTTAGCCGCCAAATTTGTCCTAATGTAGTATGACCTCATCTGAACTTGGTTACATCTACAAAGACCTTATTTCCAAATAAGGTCACATATATATGTACTGGAAGTTAGACCTTGAACATACCTTTTTGAGGACACAATTCAACCCCCACATCTGTTAAAAAAAAATAAATTGGTTTTAAGTTTGGTTTCTGGGAACTTGCCAGAAATTAAGTAATGCTGGAATTGTTATTGCCTCACTCAATTACAACATTCTTGCTGGATTTGGGATTTCAGGAAATCCCAGAGGAAAGAGGGAGGGAGGATGGGTGGATATTTAGAGTATAATGAATTTGTTATGGAGCAGAGAGCATGTCAAAATATATACATGCAGCATATCATTTTCATAAAGTTAGTGAGCAAAACTAAACATATTTTTGCACATAAAGATATAGAATGTGAGTGTGTGTAACCTATATTTGAAGACCCTCTAAAGAAAAGCAGCAAAGTGGGGGGAGGATGGAAAGAGCACACAGTGTTCTCCAGTGTGTTGGGTTCACGTGTGTTCATTACTATCATACATCGTTTAAAATCTTTTCTTTTTTTATTCTTTTTTTTTTTATTCTTATGTTAATCCCCATACATTACATCATTAGTTCTAGATGAAGTGTTCCATGATTCATTGTCGTTTAAAATCTTTTCTATGTAACAAAAAGGCATATGCATTATGCTTAATGTTAATGTTAAATTATGCCTCTATAATAACGTGTTTTTTTAAATGGCATAGAGACGGTAGGAAGTACACTTTGAGAATGGGACTCATACTCTAAGCCCGAAATCAATATTGGAAAACGGCACCAACTGCTTCATCACGGTAATTTTTCCAGGTGTCCCTTGGAAAAGCTGAAAGATGACAGGGTACTGGGTAAACTCAACGCTAATTATAAAACCGTGAGTAAAAGAACTTGTGCTTCCAGGAAACTCAAGCACCAACAACTCAGGAGGCGCACAGCGTCCCCAGAACCATCGTTCTACCGTGGTTCTTCACATTCCCCGCTAACCGCTTGTTGGAAATGCAGAGACTGCAAAGACCTTCGCCCGTTTCCAAAATGACGGCTGCAGCGCCCACAGCACACGTACAGCGCAAGTCCGGAAGTTACGCAACCTCATAAGGCAGCGCGCCCTTACCCGTGGGGAGAGTTTCCGCCATTTTTGAAAATCGGGAAGGTCCGGGGCAAAGTGTAGTTGGTGCTGCGATGGCAGCCTTTGCTGTGGAACCGCAGGCGCCCACGTTGGGTGAGTGAAAAACTGCTTTTTCTCTCTGGCGCTGCGATCCACGCCGTAGGCCTGGGAGCAAGCAAGAGTGAAAGCCAGTAGTCATCAGGCTCTTTGCTAGTTTCGGTCGCGGGGACAAGCCCCTGGTTCACCCCCAAGTTTCTAGTTGTCCCCTTGCTCAGGGCGTCGCCACCCTGCAGCCAGCAAGGCGGCTCCGGGAAGCTGCGGGCTCTGGGTAGGGTGTGGAAATGACTGTCGAGGGGTTACTACGCCGTTTTGTTACCCCCACACGGGGGCTGCGCTCGACCTGCCCATACCTGAGACCCTCCCGGGGCTGGGGACGCAATGCTGGGTTCCCAGATTCGCAGAGGCTTTGGTGGGAAGGAACTGACCGGCGTACACGTGGGTGGGCGGTGCCCTGGAATGTGGTTACAGTTTACGGTTCTTTGGTCACCAGGGCTTTTAGTTCCTGTTTGATTCTTTCCCTCTCCTGGGCCTTGTAAAAGGAATCTGTTATTAATAGAAACTTGAATCGTGTGACATTTAACCCGTTGATGATAGCTATGGAGATATTGGCGTTAATAGGAGGCCAGCAGTTCGTACCATTTTCCCGCCTTTATCTTGGGGAAGTGACTTTGTAGGAGGTCTTTTCTACTAATCTGTCACGTAATGAATTTTTAAAAAAATTTCCATTGTTTAACGGAGAGCCTTGCTGAAAATGTTGTAGTTGAAAAAGAAAAGTGAACAGGATGTCGATTTCCTTTTTTTTTTTCCCCTGACTTTTGGCACTTGTGAGAACCGTCAAAATTTTTAGAGCAGAAAATTGCTATCACAGAGACGCATTTGAAAATTAAGCTACAACATTCGGAGCTTGGAAAAGAGAGCAAGCGCGATATGTGTTGTAGAATGAGTTTTTTGGGTGTTTTTAGATTTGAAGGGTGTTTAGTGCTTGCCATGCTTTGTGCAAAATGTTTCTTTTGAGACTAGGGTAAACTTGAATTGTTTTAGTATTAGTCATAAAAACTAAATGCATAATGTCAGTGCAGACATTTAAACTCTGCTACCTTTAAACTTATGTACAGATGTTGGTCTAGGTATTTATGTTTTGTGTTATTTTAGAGAGCAGGAGACCATGCATTTCCAGTTCCAAAGTGTTCTATTCAACAAAACATTTTGGTAGTCATACTATTTCTTGGGGCTGCAAATGTGAATAAACTTGTCCCTGTTCATTGTCTGGTTAGAAAGCAGACATTTGCTGATATTAATTGTTCAAGTCCACATATTGCAGGTATTGCAGGTGAAGAATAAATAATTTTCCCAGCACCTAATGTTATATTAAAATTAAGGGTTACTTGAGCAAACAGTGCTAGCTGAGTAAGACCTAGGACTTACCATTTTATGTGTACAAACCATGAAATGGAATTTAAGACTTGCAGGATCCACTGTGATAGCTCTCCAAGTGAAATTTAGACTGAGGGGTGGTTAGTAACAGGTGGATTAAGACCCCTTTGTGCCCTCACTCTGGTGCTTTCTAGTGTATCACAGTATATATCAGAACTTTTCTTGACTTAATTCTTCTTACAATTACCATATATGTGTTTTTCTTTTGGGGGATGGGAGAATGAGGTAGTTGGTGGTACCTAAAACTTTGTACTTACTGCTATAGGTTTCTAAAGATCTGTTCAGAATATCCCATTGTTTAGACTTTGGTCTGTATGTTCTTTGGAAATATGTAATGGTAACATAGTAACATAGCACTTTAAAATAATTACAATGTAGTTACAGTTCTTCACAACTTATTTCAGTATTTGCTTTATTTTTTCCTGAGTTACTTTGCCTTTTTCCTCTTTTATACACTTGCATTGGCATTGTTAATATCTAGGTCTGCTGTAATGAGGAAGGGTAAATAATTGACTGCATTTGGAGAGCAAGAAACAAATTTTTGAGGCTGCTTAAAAGTCAAGGAATAGTTAACCATTATAAATAATACATCAAATGTATTATTTTTGAGTGCCATGAATCACATTCAGGCTTGTCACATAGTTGAAAACTTAAGTTTTCATAAGCAGAAATTGCAAACTCTGCATTTACATTTTAGTCACTTAGTTTTTGCTATTCTGAGATAACCTTAGAATAATAACTAATGTTTGCTGAGCACTTACTGTATATTAGATACTGGGTCAAGTGCTATATTTGCTATAATTCTAAGCAAAGCTCTGTGACTGAGTGTTACGTTTATGCCCTTTTTGCCGAGAGACTTGAACCCAGGTCTCTGACTCCAGGGCCCATGCTTTCCTTACCATGCTATTTTGCTCTGAAATTAGAGTAGGTTATAGACTCCTTATCTTCATAGTGGGAATAATAATACCTACCCTGTAAATTGTGAAAATTAATTTTGAATTGATGATTGTGAAATATCAGCTCTCTTTAAATTGGTTTTATGTTGGGGAGACTTTTGTTCATTATTCCTAACTTTAAAATTACTTTAAAGAATGATCCAAAAAATAAACTTTCCAAATTTATCAGTGTTTCTTAGTTGGGATGCTAGTCATTACTATTATTTTATATGTGCTCTAATGTGTGCATGATTTTACTTTTATTACACAAATGATTTACAGTTTTTTTTTGTGGGAAAGAAAAAAAATGGGACATATAGCAAGCTAAACCCACTGTGTTTGATTTGCTCAGACTTTCTGTAAGTAACTAGTGCACCCTGCCCTTGTTTTTGCTTGTTGCATAGTAGAAGCTGACCCAGAAGTTATTCTGTGTGTAGTAAGAATTTTTTTAAGGTAATGCAAAATTTTTCCATTTAAAAATAAATGTTGATTCTTAAACCTGTGAAATAATGTAAACAAGAACAACTGGCAGATTAATATTGTTAATAAAAATACTTCTACATTTTTATAGAAATTTTTATTGGCTTTTAAAATAATAAATTCAACTGTGCTTCTGTAATATATAAGTTTTGATTACATTCTCAAAATTATTTATGCTAGATTCTTGCATCTTTTTGTTAGATATTGTAACTTTGAGGTCCTTCGTTTTATTTTTTGCTTCATTTAGGATCTGAACCAATGATGCTAGGTTCACCAACATCTCCAAAGCCAGGGGTTAATGCCCAGTTCTTACCTGGATTTTTAATGGGGGATTTGCCAGCTCCAGTAACTCCACAACCTCGATCAATCAGTGGCCCTTCAGTAGGAGTAATGGAAATGAGATCACCTTTACTTGCAGGTAGGTAAATTGCTTAAAATAATTTCATAGTACTATTAATACATGTATTAGAATTTTAAAAAGAGTAATGATACAACATTCACCCTTATCAACACATTTAATTAAAAAATTAAGCAATGCCTCTATTTTTAATTTTTAGATTCTTGGAATAGAGGTATAAGTAGTATAAGCTACTGTTAATTCCAGGAACCACTCATTAAAACTGTGTGTACTACATCTCATCCAATTTAAGATGCCCTTGATTGTAAAACTCACTATTATTTAAAGTACCACTAAGGAAGAAAAGCACTAAATGTGATACAATGCCAAGATACCATTTTTTGTAAATTATCCATATCAAAGATGTTAAAGTGTGGAGGGCTGGGGAAGAAATATGGTCATTTAACTTCAACTGAATAATTTAATGCATTTAAATAATTTATCTTAAATATGATAATAGCAGATATTTACTCAAAATAACTATAATTTGTTGTTTTTTTTTTTTTAAGATTTTATTTATTTATTTGAGAGAGAGAGAATGAGAGACACAGAGTATGAGAGGGAGGAGGGTCAGAGGGAGAAGCAGACTCCCCGCCGAGCAGGGAGCCCGATGCGGGACTCAATCCCGGGACTCCAGGATCATGACCTGAGCTGAAGGCAGTCGCTTAACCAACTGAGCCACCCAGGCGCCCCTATAATTTGTTTTTTTATTGAAGTATAATCAACATACAATGCTATATTAGTTTCAGTGTACAACATATTGACTTGAAAATTTTATATATTAGTGCTCACCATTAGTGTAGTCACCGTCTGTCATCATACAACGTTATTACAATATTATTGACTATATTCCCTATGCTGTACTTTTCATCTCTGTGGCTTGCTTATTTTATAACTGGAAACTTTTTCCTCTTAATCCCCTTTATTTTGCCCATCCTCTCACTCACCTCCCCTCTGGCAACCACCAGTTTGTTCTCTGTATTCAAGAGTCTGGTTTGTTTTGTTTGTTTGGTTGTTTTTTTAGATTCCACGTATATGTGAAATCATGGTATTTGTCTTTCTCTGTCTGACTTATTTCACTTAGCATAGTACCCTCTAGGACCTTGATAGATGAATGGATAAAGAAGATGTGGTATATGTACACAATGGAATTTTACTCAGCCATAAAAAAGAATGAGACAATGCCATTTGTGACAATAGGAAGTGTAATTTGAAATTTGTAGATATGAATTCTACTTCTAGTCACAGTGATTAAGATTCTCACCTTGTTTAGTTAAAGGATTTACTCTACAAACTATGGGTTTTTTTTTTTTTAACACAGATTTCACAATTATCAGCATAAAATATCAATACCTAAATGCAGCATATATCTTACTTGACTCCTTTAGCAAAGAAAGAATTTAAAAGGTAATTGAAGTTTTGACTATGAGTAATGAGAATTAGCTACAAAAATGGTTGAATTCGGGGCGCCTGGGTGGCTCAGTCGTTAAGCATCTGCCTTTGGCTCAGGTCATGATCCTAGGGTCCTGGGATCAAGCCCCACATTGGGCTCCCTGCTGAGCGGGGAGCCTGCTTCTCCCTCTCCCACTCCCCCTGCTTTGGTTCCCTTTCTCGCTGTATCTCTGTCAAATAAATAAATAAAATCTTTAAAAAAAAAAAAAAAGCCTGCTTCTCCCTCTCCCACTCCCCCTGCTTGTGTTCCCTCCCTCGCTGTGTCTCTCTCTGTCAAATAAATAAATCTTTAAAGAAAAAAAAAAGGTTGAATTCCAAATGTGAGCTAATATCCTTTTAATGGATGTTTAAATGGAAAACTTCTTACTTTGATTGTCCTTAAGGTATTATTTATTTTAAAGTGGTTT
>NW_027696692.1:0-351 GCF_054177405.1 Leptonychotes weddellii | reverse complement strand
AGGGGCTGCGGACTCAGCCGGGGGCCAGGGAGGACCTCGGGCGGAGGGGCGGAGGGGCGGGGGGGGGGCGGAGGGCCGTGCTAGGGAGCTGAGCCAACTCCTCCCGAAGCCGCCCCCTCCCGGTCTCAGAGGAGGAAGCGAAAGGCTGGAGCACGTGGTCCTGGGCCGCACTGGGGGTGTCATCCCACCTGTGCCTGGGACCGGGGTCCGGGGAATGGGCACGCACGGCGGCTTCGACTGCAGCAATGGCTTCCCACCGTGGACACAGCAGTGAGGGCTGAGTCCTGGGGTGTGTTCTAAAGTGTCGTGTGTTCATAGACGGTCTGAGGCACAGTAGGGCCGACAGACCAG
>NW_027696691.1:0-351 GCF_054177405.1 Leptonychotes weddellii | reverse complement strand
TGACAAATCAACTCCCACATCTCACTCATATCTCAGGCCAGCAGCCCGAAGTGGATCAACAGTGGTGGAAGGGGGCTCTGCTCCGCAGGGTGATTTGGGGGCCATGGATCATTCCCACTTGCTGCTTTCCCTTCTTCCTGAACCTTGGAATAAGAGGTCTGCAGGTGGAAGTTATTATGGGCCAGACCAAGAAGTAACCTCCATCACTTCCATTCACATTCTGTTTCCTGGGACTCAGACATATATGGCCACATCTAACTGCAAGGAAGGTGGAAAATGGACTTTAGTTATTAATAAGTAGTAGTCCTCTTGCTACTGAGGGGGTTTTTTTGTTTTGTTTTGTTTTGTTTT
>NW_027696690.1:0-351 GCF_054177405.1 Leptonychotes weddellii | reverse complement strand
GAGGGGCAAAGCCAGGGATCTGCCCTGATTTCAAATCCCAGTTTTACCACTTATGTTCTGCATGACCCTGGGCAAGTAAACTCGCTGGGCCTCAGTTTCTTCACTGTAAAATGGGAACACCAGTAGCTTGCCCCGGACACCCAGACTTCTTGCCCCCGTGCGCTGTGCCTGCAGCTCATCCCCCACCAGCCCCCGTCATCGGGTGTCTGGTCTCGAAGCTTCTCTGAGCAGCGGTTGCTAACGTGTGCAAAGACCCCTGCATGGGGCTACAGCCTATGCAGAGTTTTCAGGTCTCGGTTTATCAGCCAGTCCAGGGCCGGCCCTTGCCTTCTCACTCAGCACCACCTCTTA
>NW_027696689.1:0-351 GCF_054177405.1 Leptonychotes weddellii | reverse complement strand
AGTTATTTTCCTTTCTTGCCCAGAAACGTCTGTGTGCATCACCCATTTCCAGGCGTGTGTGGAGGGGTGTGGAGTCCTGGGAAGAGTCCTGCGGTAAGCTGGGTTGACGGAGGGGAGCTGCGGCCCTCTGGACGCAGCTCCCCCCAGAGGCCCGGCCTCCGCTCACAGCTTCCTGTGGTCCAGGAAGGAAGGGGAGCGCTGCATGTCCACACGGCCCCCGGGTGCCCCAGTGAAACGGAGCAGGCGCCGCTGTGGGCAGCGGGGCCGGCCGTGTGCCCAGGCAGTGGGCCTGGGGGCACCGTCCCCCCGAGCGGTGGAGTGGAGGTAGGCTTTGAGAACCAGGTTGGGGAG
>NW_027696688.1:0-351 GCF_054177405.1 Leptonychotes weddellii | reverse complement strand
GAGCATGCAAGGAGCGGTTTCTCTAAGGACTGATAACAGACATGTACTGACTAGGAGTGCAGTTGGGTGCAGTTGCAAGGGTAAAAGTACTTTCAGAAACGTCTGAAAGGTATAGCACTTGGTAACTCCTACTCCACTTCCTCTTACAGAAAAGTTTTTTTTTTTTTATTCTTATGTTAATCCCCATACATTACATCATTAGTTTTAGATAAAGTGTTCCATGATTCATTGTTTGTGCATAACACCCAGTGCTCCATGCAGAATGTGCCCTCCTCAATACCCACCACCAGGCTAACCCATCCTCCCACCCCCCTTCCCTCTAGAACCCTGTTAGTTTTTCAGAGTCCATCG
>NW_027696687.1:0-351 GCF_054177405.1 Leptonychotes weddellii | reverse complement strand
CCTATAATTGTAAGAGCTTTATTATTTGTGTTAATAAATCTAAGAGTGGAGGGGTTTCTCAGGAATTCAGCTGGATAAGGATCAAACCATTCTGAACACCTACGAACTCAACAGGAGATCAAAGAAAAGAATGGCAACAACTCTCTGAACAGAAAAGCGACCACTTTCTGGAAGGTAGGACGTGCGGAGAAGTGAATCCAAGGTGATATTCAGGAGGATAGACGGCGGGGGAGGGGCCTCCGTTGGCCGCTTCTGGCAAGTGATACAGTCGCGGAGCACAAAATCAGAACTTTTAAAAGTCTGCTCCGCTGAGGGATGTCGCTCCGGTGGCTAAGTGAGGATGGAACCCTC
>NW_027696686.1:0-351 GCF_054177405.1 Leptonychotes weddellii | reverse complement strand
AAATTAAACTTTATTATAATGAACAATGACATAACTGGGCATTAATTATAAATAATATATTAATATTAATTTTTATAAAATTCTGAAGCTGTTATGATATCATTTTGTTAGATTTTTTAAAATTTTATTTTATTTTATTATGTTATGTTAGTCCCCATACAGTACATCATTAGTTTTTGATGTAGTGTTCCATGATTCATTGTTTTTGTATAACACCCAGTACTCCATGCAGTACGTGCCCTCCTTAATACCCATCACCAGGCAAACCCATCCCCCCCACCCTCCAAAACCCTCAGTTTGTTTCTCGGAGTCCATAGTCTCTCATGGTTTGTCTCCCCCCTCTGATTTCCC
>NW_027696685.1:0-351 GCF_054177405.1 Leptonychotes weddellii | reverse complement strand
TGGGCTGAGCCCGGAGTGAAGCAGCAGGGGCAGGCTGTGGAGACGGATCACCTTCAGGGCACAGCGCCATGGCGCTCCTGTCCCCGTCTTACAGAGAGAGAGACTGAGACTGGCAAGGCCCTCTTTCCTCCGGGTTCCGCAGCTCAGTGAGCGGGACCAGGGCCTCTGGGAGCCCGCTATGGCTCCACCCTCACCCGCCAATCTCCTACTCTCCCACACCCTCATCCACCCCCAGCACCCCCACTTTTTCCCCGTCCCAACTCCTGGCCATGTTCCCTCTTAATCCCCTCCAGCCCTGACCCAGCCGCCTGGGACACACAGCCGATGACAGTAGTCGATCTGGAGCCAGAC
>NW_027696684.1:0-351 GCF_054177405.1 Leptonychotes weddellii | reverse complement strand
ATATTTTATTTTATTTTATTTTTTTGAGAGAATCTTTTTTTTAAGATTTTATTTATTTATTTGACAGAGAGAGACACAGCGAGAGAGGGAACACAAGCAGGGGGAGTGGGAGAGGGAGAAGCAGGCTTTCCACGGAGCAGGGAGCCCGATGCGGGGCTCGATCCCAGGACCCTGGGATTATGACCTGAGCCAAAGGCAGATGCTTAACGACTGAGCCACCCAGGAGCCCTCAAGTTGTATATTTTAAATATGTGCAGTTGAGGGGTGCCTAGGTGGCTCAGTTGGTTAAGTGTTCAACTCATGATTTCAACTCAGGTCATGAGATCCAGCCCCAGGTCAGGCTCCGCACAC
>NW_027696683.1:0-6576 GCF_054177405.1 Leptonychotes weddellii | reverse complement strand
TTCTTCTTCTTCTGGGATCCCAATTATTCTAATGTTGTTTCATCTTATGGTATTGCTTATCTCTCGAATTCTGCCCTCGTGATCCAGTAGTTGTTTATCTCTCTTTTTCTCAGCTTCTTTATTTTCCATCATTTGGACTCCTTATCACTAAAACCCTCTTCTGCCTATTTATCCTAGGAGTTAGAGCCTCCATTTTTGATTGCACCTCATTAATAGCCTTTTTGATTTCAACTTGGTTAGATTTTAATTCTTTTATTTCTCCAGAAAGGGTTTCTCTAATATCTTCCATGCTTTTTTCAAGCCCAGCTAGTATCTTTAAAATCATCATTCTGAACTCTAGGTCTGACATCGTACTAATGTCCGTATTGAGTAGGTCCCTGGCAGTCGGTACTACGTCTTGTTATTTTTGTTGAGGTGATTTTTTCCGTCTTGCCATTATGTCCAGAGGAGAATAGATGAATGAGAGAACAAAATGCTAACAGGGTAACAACGAGCCCAGAGAAATATACACTAAGGAAATCAGAAGAGACCTGAGACCGGGGGAAAAGAAAGGGAAAGAAAGAAAAAAGAAAAAGAAAAAGAGAAAAACAAAGAAACAAAAAAACAGAATATGATAAAATATCATCTTGGTTCATAGATCAGTGCCACACACAAGATTTTGGGCGTATTTTGTTTGTTGGAAGAAAGTGCCTCCCAAAATTTTAAAGAAAGGAAAACTTAGCGTGCCTGGGTGGCTCAGTTGGTTAAGCAACTGCCTTCGGCTCAGGTCATGATCCTGGAGTCCCTGGATCGAGTCCCGCATCAGGCTCCCTACTCGGCAGGGAGTCTGCTTCTCCCTCTGACCTTCCCCCCTCTCATGTGCTTGCTCTCTCTTATTCTCTCTCTCTCAAATAAATAAATAAAATATTAAAAAAAAAAAAAGAAAGGAAAACTCATATACGTTCAAAAATAAGGGTAAATACGATGAAGAGATGGAATATGACTGTAAAGATGAAAATTATAAAAGTCTTTTTAAAAGGAACTGATAAGAAGTTGGTTGAAAAAAGAAAGAAGAGAATTAAAAAAAAAAGGGAGAGAATGTGATCAGGCAGGAGACTAGAACAAAGCCATACCACTAGAGATTTAGGGTATATTTTTGTCTGTTAGAAGAAAGTTTATCCCCAAATTTTAAAGAGAGAACAACTTATATATATATATCTATATATCTATACCAAAAGTAACTACTATGAATGGATAGAATATGACTCTAAAAATGAGAAATAAAAAAGATTGTTTTAAAAAGGGATTGCTAAGATGTTGGTTGAAAAAGGGAAAAAGAGAAATTAAAAAAAAAAAAATTAAAAAAAACTTTGAAAGACTAAAGAATCATGGGAAAAAAGCCATGAATTCTATGTGCAGTATTCCCCTAGTGCTGGAATTCTGCCGTTCTCATTGATCGGTAAACTTGGTCTTGGCTGGCCGTTCTTGCTGAGCTTCTGGGGGAGGGCCTGTTGCCGTGGTTCCTAAATGTCTTTGCTGGAGGTGGAATTGCCGCACCCTTGCTGGGTTGGGCTAAGTAATCTGCTCGGGTTTGCTCTCGGAAGCTTTTGTTCCCTGCAAGCTTTCTTTATAGCTTTGGAGACGAGAATGAAATGGCAGCCTCCCAATCTCTGCCCCGGATTAGCTTAGAGCTCAGGGCCCCACTCCCCTGTGCACCCCCAGAGAAAAGCAGTTAATCACTCCCATCTCCCCCGTCTCTGGACGCACTCCGTGCTCACCTGGCCTGTGACCGAGCATTCCGTCTCTGGCACCCTACCCCATGTGGAGTCTCCAAACCCAGCAGGTCCCTGTGGCGCGCTCCCGCACCGCTCCTCCCGGGGTAGGAAGGGAAATCTCCCTGGATCTGCCGCTTGTTGGGTCCCTGCTGGAGGAGCAGTGGCCTGACTGTGCCCCGGATCCCGGTTTATGGCAACCCCAAGCTGAGAGCCTGCGCCTCAGCTCTGTCTCTGCAGCCGGCTTCCCCGCTCCGATACCTGGGAGCTCTGCCGCAGTCAGGCACCCCCGGTCTTTCTGTGACCCCGAGGGTCCTGAGACCACACTGTCCCGCGAGGGTTCCACCTCCCACTTAGCCACTGGAGTGACGTCCTTAAGTGGAGCTGACTTCTAAAAGTTCCGATTTTGTGCTCTGTGACTCTATCACTTGCCAGAAGCGGCCAATGGAGGCCCCCTCCCCCGCCATCTATCCTCTTGAATATCGCCTCAGATTCACTTCTCAGCACATCCTACCTTCCAGAAAGTGGTTGCTTTTCTGTTCAGAGAGTTGCTGCTATTCTTTTCTTCGATCTCCTGTTGAGTTTGTAGGTGTTCAGAATGGTTTGATCCCTATCTAGCTGAATTCCTGGGACCAGACGAAATTTAGGTCTCCTACTCCTCTGACATCTTGCTCCTCCCCTCCTAGAAATCTCCTGTGGTGCTTTTAATATTTTCTCTGTCTTTGTTGAAATTGTCACTTTGGTTATGCATTGCTCTTTTGATCTTGGTGAGTATCTTTGTAATTGTTATTTTGAACTCTCTATCAGATAAATAACTTATTTCCATTTCCATCAGATCAGTTTCTGGAGATTTACCTTTTTCTTTTGTTTGGAACATATTTCTGCCTTTTCATTTTCTTTGATTCTCTGTGTTGGTTTCTGTCTATTAGCTAAAACAGTTACCTCTCTCAAGTCTTGAGACTGGTCCTGTGTAGGAGATGAATCTCATCAATCAGCCTGGCCTGAGCTCCAGGTTCCCTCAAATCTTTATGATTGTCTTTGTATGGTTGAGGGTGTGCCAAGATCCATCAATGGCCCCAGGGGAATGATAGCAGTTAGCACCTAGATGCATGTTGATTAAAAGCTGGACCTCAGAGAACAGCTGGGAAAAGCATGCAGTCAAACTCCTTCTGGGAGAAAGTGAGAGACAGGTGTTTTTGCCTTCTCCTTCTGCCTGGTTGTATAGCCATGGAGTTTTCTCCTGAGTCTGTTTAAAAACTCTTTCTTTGTTTGGTATAGCCCTGTGGGACTTGTGAATGCAAAACCTATTGGCTGTCAGAGTCAAGTGATCTGGGGGCCCATCCCATGGGCACTAGGTGCAAAAGCTAGTGTGCCAGACATGTACAGAAGCTCTTTCCAGAGAGACACTGCTGACCTCGTATTGTTGGAGTGTGACCCACCAGCTCTTTTGGGTTCCAGGTGGGATTGCAGTTAGCACCTAGATATATATTAATTCCAGTGCTCCCTTCGGCAGTACATGTCTAAAATTACACTTCAAATCCTTAGGTAGCAGCTTGTAAAGTATGCAGTAAGACCTTTCACAGGGACAGGCTGGGAGATAGATGGTTTTGCCTGATCCCTCTGCTGATCCCTGGGAAGATAGCTGTGGTTAGTTCTCCTGTGCCTTTCAGCAACTTCTTTTTCTGTTTGTTGTAGTCTGATGGGACTTGTGAATGTAAGGTCTGCTGGGTCTCAGAGCTAGGTGCTCTGGGGGCCTTCCCCCCAGGTGGGAGCCTTAAAAGGTGGGACACCAGATATGTGGTCCAAACCCTTCACTCCTTGAGGAGACGCTGGGAGTTGGGGATTCCCTCCTGATTACATGGTGTTGTGCCTGGACTGGGGTTTAAACACCCATTTAGATGTGGGTATTTTCTCTATCACCAATGTGTAGGAGTCAAACAACTAGTTCTGGATTTCTCTCAGAGGGAATTTCTCCACGTGGTGCTGTAAGATTTGTTGCATCTCTGGGAGGAGGAAAATTCAGGAACCTCCTGTATTGTCATTTTGGTAAAAAACAAAACAAAACAAAAAGTTCCTTAGTTTCTTTATTAACTTAGTTGTTATAGATTATTATTATTATTATTTTTTAAGATTTCATTTATTTATTTGACAGAAAGAGACACAGTGAGAGAGGGAACACAAACAGGGGAAGTGGGAGAGGGAGAATCAGGCTTCCCGCAGAGCAGGGACCCCGATGCGGGGCTCAATCCCAGGACCCTGGGATCATGACCTGAGCCGAAGGCAGATGCTTAATGACTGAGCCACCCAGGTGCCCCTAAATTATTATTATTACTATTATTAAATTATTTTATGTGACAACTATTCATTCATTCATTCAATGAATATTATTGAATACTTTTCTAGATGCTGTGACTACAGCAGTGAATCAAATAGAAAGTTCTGGAGCACACATTTTGGTAGCGGAGGAGACAAAAAATAAATCAGTAAACACATAGCTATATTATATATTTTGAGAAAAGTGCTACGAAGACAAATGTCGTCAGGTAAGGGGGATTAAGAATAAGAAGCGAGAGTGCTCTTTTATAACAGTTCTCTGGGGAAGGTCCTTCTGGTAAGGGGACGTTTGAGTACAGATTTGGAAGATGTCAGAGAGTGTGAGGTGTGTGGATATATGGAATGAAATGGAGGGAGAGCATTCCAGGTGGCTGGAGAAACAAGCGAAGGCCCCGAGGTACCCCTTTTTGATCTTTTTAAAGTGAGGTATGGAGGAAATTCCAGCTAATACCTGATGGCTGTGGAAGGCTTTTCCTGTGTCCTCTCTCTGGTTGATAACATAAGATATGGAGACAGATTCATGTAGCACCTGAAATAACCTTTATTATTCAACAATAAGTGCGAGGACTGAGGAGAGCAGGAGAAACTATTGTGTTCTCTTGATTTTTGCTGATGGCAAAAAGAAAAGAAAAGAAAAGCAAAAAGTAATTCCTTCACTTTCTCTTTGTAATCTTAAAAAGCACTGTTACATCATATAATTATAGTATTTATGTTCAAAAATTTTAGTTGGGGTGCCTGGGTGGCTCTGTTGGTTAAGCATTTGCCCTCAGTTTGGGTCATGATCCCAAGGTCCTGGAATCGAGTCCCACATTGGGCTACCTGCTCAGTGGGGAGTCTGCTTCTCCTCTCCCCTTGCTCCTCCCCTCCTGCTCATGCTCTCTCTCTGTCTGTCAAATAAATAAATAAATAAATAAATAAATAAATAAATAAAATCAATCTTTAAAAAAAATTTTTAGTCATCATTTTTATCTATCTATATGTATGTATATATATATATATCTGAGGAAATATGTAAACAGAATCCAGAGAGATACTATTTCATTTTACTTTGTATATTGTTTTGTATAGAACAAGAGTAACATATATGAATGGAGCTGGGAGGTAACGTTAAACGAGTGAATCAGGCTCAGGCATAAAGCAGTAAGAGTTGTGGAGGAATGACAAATTGGAGAATTTATTTCCCTGTATAAAGGGAAGAGCTGTTACTTTGACTGATTGTTGTGTGGGCCTGGTTTTGAACTTATTTTCTGATTTTTCAAGAAAAGCCAGAAATTTGCATTTTATGTGCTATCTCCTGCTTTTTCAAATGTTGGAAACTAAATAAAAACATTTCAGGACACTCTTCAGGCCAGACAGACTATTCATGCAGGTGGGATTTGGCCCTCAAGTTACCAGTTTACAGTCTTCCTGCATATAAGATCATAAATAATTTTTATTGCTTCCTTTTCAGGGGTTACTATCAATCTCATAGTAATAAATTGCTGCAAGATTTCTGACTACAAAGGATTTTAACATGACATTGTACTCTTGCTCTCCCTGCATCATGCTGACTATGTCTATTCTTACCATTTTAGGGTATGGTCAGACGGGTCCACTGTCTCAGCGAGCTGGTTATGATGCTGTTGCCTCTGCTGTTTCTGGTCTGATGCATATCACAGGGCCTGAGGTAGGTATCATTCTTTCGAATATTCATAAATTTCCCCCCTGTTTATTCCGAAGGGATTTCCCGATTCACTAACCTATAAGCTTAAGTTTGAGTTAATTTTAAGAAGAAACTAGGGAAAGTGAATTCTTATTGAAAATGGAAGTGTTTATTACAAATGTACTTGAGATTATATGTCAATATGTCCCCATGGAAAATAACAGTTTTTTTTTTTTAGGAAGAAGCAACAGATCAGTTGACTGTTTTTGTATTATAATTTTGCATTTGTATTTTAATTATTCAAGCTTGGTATAGGCACCTGGGTGTGACTTCTGAATATTCCTTCTGTGAAGCAGAAAGGCTGACTAGACCAGACTGCAGATGCCCATTTCTATCAGAGTACCTTCATGTGGCGTGTATACACAGTGGAGGGTCTCTTTTTCCCTCTGCAATATTAATAACTGGTAAAGAATTATATTTTATTTTATTTTACTTATTTATTTTTTTAGGTATTTATCTTTTATTTATTTTTTATTATTATGTTATGTTAATCACCATACATCACATCATTAGTTTTTGATGTAGTGTTCCATGATTCATTGTTTGCGTATAACACCCAGTGCTCCATGCAGAACGTGCCCTCTTTAATACCCATCACCAGGCTAACCCATCCTCCCACCCCCCTCCCCTCTAGAACCCTCAGTTTGTTTTTCAGAGTCCATCGTCTCTCATGGTTCGTCTACCCCTCCGATTTCCCCCCCTTCATTCTTCCCCTCCTGCTACCTTCTTTTTGTTCTTCTTTTTTTTTTTTCTTAACATATATTGCATTATTTGTTTCAGAGCTACCGA
>NW_027696682.1:0-351 GCF_054177405.1 Leptonychotes weddellii | reverse complement strand
TGTGTGTGTGTGTGTGTGTGTGTGTGTGTGTGACATCATGCCCACTTGGAGAGTGATGAATTGGGTGTCACTTTGAAGCAGTCACGATGTGTCATGTTAGTACTTTTGCATTAAGTTGCCAGTTAATTAAATAACCTCTGTCTTTTACTACAAAAAAAAAAATCTTGAGCTTTATTAAGTTAGAAAATTTACAACCAATAGCATAATCAATAAAACATTAACAAACATGTCACCCCGACAAACCTTTTGTATTGATTTTCACATTGTTACAAAGCATGCCTGTAGCCTTGAAATAAAAACACCACTGTGGTAATGGGTTGTCACCACATTGGCCAAACATACCATTCCACG
>NW_027696681.1:0-351 GCF_054177405.1 Leptonychotes weddellii | reverse complement strand
CTGGTACCAGAAGCTGTTTTCAAAAGGTATACAATTCTCCACTGCAAATGGTTAAGATCATACTCCAGAATGCCAAAGGCCCACATTATGATGCTTTCACTGAGGCTTAACACAAACTATACATGACATCTTTTCCCACCAATGATAACCTTTAATACTCTTTGGTTTGCCAGATTGTGTGGCCCAAGAGAAGTGCCACTTGCACTACAACTTGATCCTAGTATAGATCCTTTTCCTGCTTGGGCTCCACTCAAAGCTGGCAAACTTCCATGTTTCCTGCAATACAGGTTGGAGCAGAACCCTTAGCTGTAGAATTTGCTGATTCCAGAACCATAATAGGTTTGTTTTCTG
>NW_027696680.1:0-351 GCF_054177405.1 Leptonychotes weddellii | reverse complement strand
GCATTCCCACCAACAGTGTAGGAGGGTTCCCCTTTCTCCGCATCCTCGCCAACATCTGTTGTTTCCTGACTTGTTAATTTTAGCCATTCTGACTGGTGTGAGGTGGTATCTCATTGAGGTTTTGATTTGGATTTCCCTGATGCCGAGCGATGTTGAGCACTTTTTCATGTGTCTGTTGGCCATTTGGATGTCTTCTTTGCAGAAATGTCTGTACATGTCTTCTGCCCATTCCTTGATTGGATTATTTGTTCTTTGGGTGTTGAGTTTGATAAGTTCTTTATAGATTTTGGATACTAGCCCTTTATCTGATATGCCATTTGCAAATATCTTCTCCCATTATGCCCTCTAACA
>NW_027696679.1:0-351 GCF_054177405.1 Leptonychotes weddellii | reverse complement strand
AATTATAAAGATGGTATACAACAGAAATTTATTTCACGGAGGTTGTTCATTTTATGGACAGTTGTTCCTTTCTGGGCAGTTAAATCACCCTCATGAATTTTTTTTCCCTCCTTTTTTTTTTTTTTTGTCTTCAATTCTCTCACGTGTTTTAGTGATAGAAGCGGAAGGGCCTTAGGAAGTCTGTCTTCAAGTAAATAAGTGCATACATCTGTCCTCGCGCTTCTGTTTTTCTCTGACACTAACAGAACAAGGAGAAGTAGGGTTCTCAGAAATCTTGTCACTGCAAAAAAGCTTAGTTTGAGGTGGTGGCGGTGGGATGAGGAGAGCCCAGCAGGCGGCTTCGGTGTACTC
>NW_027696678.1:0-351 GCF_054177405.1 Leptonychotes weddellii | reverse complement strand
TATTATTACATGAAAAAAACCAATCATGGATGAAAAATCCTAGTGGCAGAAGCAACTTGACTAGTGTAGCCATATTCAAACAATATAGCAGTATAATATTAGAATGTGGTAGAAATCTCACTGCATGACGTCTGAATCTGGGTCATAAGAGGCAAAACAGCCTCTGCCTGGTTCTTATGGGACATGGTCACTTGCCTTCAAACCCAGTCATCATGTTCCATGTTGTGAGGGAGCCAAACAGCCACATGCAAAAGATATTCATAGGTATTTTGGTCACAGTGCCAGCTATGGTCTCAACTGAGAGCTAATACTCACTGACAGACATTGAGTGAAAGAGCCGTCATTAAACTG
>NW_027696677.1:0-351 GCF_054177405.1 Leptonychotes weddellii | reverse complement strand
CTGGTACCAGAAGCTGTTTTCAAAAGGTATACAATTCTCCACTGCAAATGGTTAAGATCATACTCCAGAATGCCAAAGGCCCACATTATGATGCTTTCACTGAGGCTTAACACAAACTATACATGACATCTTTTCCCACCAATGATAACCTTTAATACTCTTTGGTTTGTCAGATTGTGTGGCCCAAGAGCAGTGCCACTTGCACTACAACTTGATCCTAGTATAGATCCTTTTCCTGCTTGGGCTCCACTCAAAGCTGGCAAACTTCCATGTTTCCTGCAATACAGGTTGGAGCAGAACCCTTAGCTGTAGAATTTGCTGATTCCAGAACCATAATAGGTTTGTTTTCTG
>NW_027696676.1:0-351 GCF_054177405.1 Leptonychotes weddellii | reverse complement strand
GCCGCACACCCCGAGTTTGCATGTGGGGACAGCGACATCCAAGCAGGTGACAGATGTGCCAAGGAGAGGGAGGCATGTGAAGCCTGGCCCTGGCTGGTCTGGAATGTGAGATGTCCCTCGAGCACAGGCCTCGCTGGGCATTGGGACACAGTGGTGGACCCAGGGTGCTCCTGCAGTGCAGCCAGCTCTGGTCCAGCCGGGACAACTCAGGACCGCACAGGGAGGACCTGCCCCCAGGCGGGACGCACTGTCCCCAGGGAAGCAGCCCAGTCCCCAGCCTACCCACTGCGTGGCTTTGGGCATCCCTGCGTCCCTGGGCCCGGGCCCTAGTTGATGCAACAGAAATCCTCT
>NW_027696675.1:0-351 GCF_054177405.1 Leptonychotes weddellii | reverse complement strand
ATGCTATAATGTGAAAAAGATTGGAAATGACTGCTCTAGAATGGTGTAGACAATAAGCCCCTTCATTTATATTTTTTAAATTATATGTTACAAAATGGTACATAGCATCATATTGAACCTAGCAAATTATTTTTACCTGTGGTGATATATTTTTCCTCATTTAGATTTTGCATTTTTTTTCTCTCTTTTCCTACATATCCTTCTTTTCTTTTTTCTTAAAAAAACTTCTCCAGGGGCACCTGGGTGGCTCAGTCATTAAGCGTCTGCCTTCGGCTCAGGTCGTGATCCCAGGGTCCTGGAATCGAGCCCCGCATCCGGCTCCCTGCTCCCGTGGGAAGCCTGCTTCTCCCT
>NW_027696674.1:0-351 GCF_054177405.1 Leptonychotes weddellii | reverse complement strand
CATTTTTTTCACTGCAAGTACATACATACGAATATAAATATATGAATACTTGCCCACGAACTCAGGGGTACAAGAAATGTCACATTACTTCATTAATTTCTTTTCTTTTTTTTTTTTTTACTTTAAATAGTGATAGTTTTTTTTAAAAGGGAGTTTGTTTGTTTGTTTGTTTGTTTTAAGTAGGCTCCACACCCAAGGTGGGGTCCTACGAAGGACCCTGAGATCAAGAGTTGTATGCTCTAGGGACTGAGCCAACCAGGCACCCCCTAAATGGTGATAGTTGGTTTTATTAAAAGAATATATGCTCAAGAGAAAACAATCCAAACAATTTAGAAACTACAAAGAAAACAA
>NW_027696673.1:0-6576 GCF_054177405.1 Leptonychotes weddellii | reverse complement strand
GATGGCTAAAATCAAAAACACAAGAAACAAAATGTGTTGGTGAGGATGTGAAGAAAAAGGAAGCCTCTTGCACTGTTGGTGGGAATGCAAACTGGTGCAGCCACTGGGGAGAGCAGTATGGAGGTTCCTCAAAAAGTTAAAAATAGAGCACCCTAGGACCCAGTATTTTCACTTCTGGGTATTTACACCAATAATACAAAAACACTAATTCAAAGGGATGCATGCACCCCTATGTTTATACACAGCATTATTTTATGGCAGCATTATTTACAATAGCCAAGATATAGAAGCAGCCCAAGTGTCCATTGATAGATGAATGGATAAAAAAGAAGTGGTATATATTTACAACAGAATATTATTCAGCCATAAAAAGAATGAAATCTTGCCATTTGAAATGACATGGTTGGAGCTAGAGTGTATAATGCTAAGTGAATAAGTCAGAGAATGACAAATACCATAAGTTTCACTCATATGTTGAATTTAAGAAACAAAACAAATAAGCAAAGGAAAAGAGAGAGAAAGAGAGAGAGAGAAACCAAGAAGTAAACTCTATATAGAGAACAAACTGATGGTTACCAGAGGGGTGATGGGTAAAATAGGTGATGGGGATTAAGGAGTACATTGTGATGAGCATCGGGTGTTGTATGGAAGTGCTGAATCAGTACGTTGCATACATGAAACTAATATAACACTCTATGTTAACTATACTGGAATTAAAATAAAAAACTGTAATGAAATACCTTTTTACATACACTAGGATAGCTAAAATAAAAAAAGATAGACAATAACAAGTGTTGGTGAGAAGGTAGAGAGATTGAACCATCATACATTGGTGGAGGGATTGTAAAATGATGAAATCACTTTGAGAATCAATTTGGGAGTCCCTCAAAAATTCAACACAGACTTACCATATGACTCTGTAATTCCATTCTTCATAGGCCCAAGAGAATTGAAAGGAAGTCTAAACAAAAAATTGACCACAGATGCTCATAGCAGCATAATTTATAGTAGCCCAAATGTGGTAACAACCCAAATGTCCATCAACTAAAGAATAGTTCAGTAAAATGGCATATTTGTCATAAAAAAGAATGAAATGCTCATAGATGCTATAACATGAAATATTGAACCTTAAGAATATTATGCTAAGTGAAAGAGGCTATATACAAATGGCCATAATATGTGTCCTTCCATTTATATGAAATTTCAGAATAGGCACATCCATAGAGACAGAAAAGAGATTAGTGTTTACCATGGACTGGGGAAAGGAGAGACTGTGAAGTGGCTACTGATGGGCATGAGGGTTCTTTTGGGAATGATAAAATATTGCTACATTTCATAGTGGTGATTACTGCACAACTATGAATATATTAAACACTGAATTGTGTTTTATAACTGGGTTAATGTTAAGGTATATGAATCAGAACTTAATAAAGCTGTCATAAAAATAAATATGAAACAAAGATTTTCAAATATAAACTGAAAGCATAACTTACAGTTAATAAAAGGTAGTTATCAAGTGAAAGTAAAATGATCCTAATGGAAGCTTTGATATGCAATAAATAATAAAGAGCAATGAACAGAGAAGATATTTGTTTAGTTGTCTAAACTATATGAAACAAAAATTTCCTTAGATAAATTAATTGTATAAAACAATAGTATATTAAATGAACATAATATTTCTTAATTTAATCAAGAGGATGAAAAGAGTATATATTTATGCAAGTCCAATCTGATACAAAACAGTAATAAGGTCTTTAAGGTAAATCCATTTTATAATAGAATATTTTTTTTTTCAGTTTCAGATAGAATTTATAAGGTAGAAGTCCTGTGTATAAGTTGGGAGGGTTTAGGAATATCTGAATTTTCAAAGTTGACATAAACTGATAAACAATGGAACATAACAATAAAGTTACTAAACTTGAAAGATGAAGAATCCTGTGAGGGTCTATGCAAATGCATATCCATAAAGAGTGAAAAATCAGAATGGCTTTATAGTTTATACAGTTTCATTGAATTCCAATATTTTGCTAAACAATTGTGACAGTAATGTGAGAGAAAATAGGACCTGAGGAAATAGAACTTGAAATACAGATTTAATATTCAAGTTTCAAGGCAATAAAATAAACATTCTCCATGGATGCATCACTCAATATAACTTGATCATTTAAAGATATTTGATTATACATCCAGACAATCAACACGTGACACAAAACAAAAGTGAAAAGATGTGACTTGAAAGGATTTGCTATTAGTCCATCATCTTTTTTAGAAGTACAAATACCACACAGCTGTTGAAATTATAATCAGAGGATCTAAGTTTGTATATGATTACTTTAACATTAAAATATCACCTTATGAAAATCAGTTGGATAAGAGGATGGGCATGTGCCAGAAGGTTTAAAAATGCTAAATTCTTCATGTAGTAAATAGAAGAATTAGTAGATTCTGTTTCCAAGTTAAAAAAGTAAGAGTTAATGTACTTCTAGTTTCATAATTTCTAAAGGTAAACTAGAAAAACTGTACTGTTTATATACTTCGAAATTACTATTAGGGGAAAAAAACCCATAAAAGCACACAAATTAAAACACACCACAGCCATGTAGAAATCTTTATAGGGGCTATTTAAAAGAGAAAACAAAATATAAAATAAAAGATGTTTTGATAATATGTACATAGATTAAATTTAACTGGAACAAATTAGATTCGGTCAAACAAATTTCACACTACATTAAATAGGCTTATAAACTCTAAATCAATATGCCTCAGAAATGCCAAAATAGAAGTATGGGAGAAAAAAAAAGCAAGCCAGAGAAACAAAAAAGAAGCAGAAATCAGAATACCAAAGCAAGAGAAGTTTGAAAGGAGGTGAGAGGAGCAACAATGAATCATGAAACAGAGAGGCACTTCTAAATTACAAAGGTTACAACCCAAAGTGGAAAGCTAATGGTCCTGAGTCTTCATGTAACAAATAACACAGCATCAAAATCTATATTGCCGAAATAATAGGACATTCAATAGAAAATTGTAATAAAATGTTTGACTCCATTTTTGATATATGACTCCTGAGAGGTCTCAAGTCCTTCATTTCCCTTTCCGCTGCTTTCCCAAATCTCGGCAGGCTGGTAAGAAAGCCTGGGCCCCCCTCCTTCAGTGCTAATGGAAAACTCACAGCAGGCAAGCCCCAGCTCATGCCTGTGGGAAGCCCCCAACAACATTAAAAACCAATCTAGTCTCCTGCCTTTTAGGTCATTTTTGGACCTGCTTGGGATCCCACCCTGCTCTCCCAAGAAAGCCTCATTATGTGATGAATGAAACTTTCCCTACCCGTTGGTATGGTACCACTGTCTCAACATCTAAACAAAAGTTTTCATTTGTGTGGGGGGAGTCCATCCAGTTACTGCATGACGATTACAACAGAAATAGACAATTGTATTAGGATTTTTTAAATTAACATATAATATATTATTTGTTTCAGGAGTTGTATTAGGGTATTTTAACCTGTATCTCAGCCCAGGCAAGAAACAAATGAATATATAGAGGGTCTAAATGGTATAAATAGATATAGTTAAATTAAATGCATACACATCTACTTGATTATATATTTATATTTTATGTGTTTAGCGATAAATAGATATAAAATATATATATACATGTACAACACACAGATATACAGTCATATATAATGTATATGTATGTATGCATTGGTACGTGTGTGCATATATGTGTGTCAACATACACCCAAAAAGGAGCCTTATAGAGAGTATAACTTCTTTCAAGTATCCAAGGAATATATTTTTTTTTAAGTAGGTTCCACACCTAATGTGGGGCTTGAACTCATGACCCTGACATCGAGAGTCATGTGCTCTACTGACTGAGCCAGCTAGGTACCCCTATCCAAGGAACATTTTTAAATGACTATGTAGTAAGGCATATCTGCAAACAAAACAAAAAAAAATCAAGAATAGAAAAACAGACCCCATTATTTGATGAGAAACAAAAACTGGAAATTGATAAGAAAAATAGAAACTGGAAATCACAAACCACTGGGAAATTGACTTAATTTCTTCTTCTCCCCCCCTCACCTTATTATTTTCTACAAAAATTGGACTGTGATTAATTTTGAGGGATAACTCTTTGCCCAAGAACTTTTGGGATTTTGCATCTCCTTGTTTTGGGAAGAAGGTGAGAATGTTTAAGTGTAAGTATACAGCTTTTGTTGTTGTAAATGGACATTGAACCATTTGTACAAAGGCAAGTATGGTCTTGAATAGTCAAATGGGTGAGGTGTGCTTGTCACTGGACTTTTGTCTCTCAGCTCCAAATCTGCTCTTCTCTATTTTGTTCTGTGACTCTGGGGCTGGTCCTCTCCAAGGCACTTCTTTTTTTGCCAGTTGCTCTCCCCTTAGGCTCTTAGTGGTGACCACTAAGGTGAAACTACCTGATTGGAGGAAGGAGGGGACCTGTTACTTCCTGTTTTCTTCCTGTGCCTGTCACTGCATCACATTAATAGTTCTTCACCTTGGCAGTGGCAGTTCCTCCAAGCGGTAGTAGTTGATTTCAGGTTGCAGTTGTTTTAGCTGTCAGAACTAGCCTCCATGTGCCCCCCGAGAGAGTCCAGTACCAGTTGGTTGAAGCTCCTGTCTTAGAGGTCTGGTCCCAGCTCCATGGGTCCCCTCTCCTGAGGTATCAGATAATTAGCAGACAGCATGTCTGCCTCAGAGGTACAACTCCTAGTTCCCCAGGGTCCCTCCATTCATCCCCCTACCCGAAGGGGTTGTAGCTTCATCCAATAGTGACTACTTCTGTGATTCCTCAGTGTCTTTGATTATTATTAGCAGTAGTAATGGTACATTTTCTGTTCTCTGCTGCCTGGTTGAGAATGGTTCATATAAAATTCTCTTTGTTGAAATGATTGCACTAGTTCCTATCTCCAGCAAGACCCTGACTAATACAGAAACCCATCCTTGCTCCTCCAGATACTTAATCCCCTAAACATAAGAAGCCAGTTTCCTAAGTGTCTCAAGCAACCCTCTCCTAGTTGCTGGGATCTTACATGCAAATTACTCCAAAGCCTATAATCATGGATTCTCCAATCACTTTCCCCAGAGAGGCATCACATTTAATTATGTCATTGTCTCCCATTGTAAAAGTCAGAGCTCATGTGCCATGTCTTATGTACTTAGATAATTTCTGAACACCAAAATAAATTTGATTAACCAAATGCCCTTTCCCTGATTATAGTAGAAGACTGAGAGCTATAATAAGTTCTTGAAACCATTTCTACTGAAAGCAATACTCATTCCTGTGGTTTACTTTTAGCTCAAATAGCTATTATAGTAGATAGAGACTTTTGTGGTTAAGAATCATTAATTATTTTTTCTTGTTTTATGTGCTTATGAAGGCAATCATAGGTTTTCAAAGCCCTCAGAAGAATATTTAGTGTTTACGTGTTAAGAAGTAAGATTCTTGAACTACTCTTTTGATACTATCAAAAGAGAATGCGGGCCAATGTAAGTGTGCAAGAGCATTTTAGTGTGATAATATTGGCTTCCATCTTCTTTTATAAATTGTCACCTTGTACTAGCAACACTGAAATTTAAAAAAATAGTTTAGTAGGATACATTTTAAATAGTTACCTGTGTCATTTAAGGAAATCTGTGTTCCACTTATAATGATTTGGCCAAGCATTGAGGATTAGAGTTTAAGATCCTCAGAATCTCACCTTTCCTATATCATATATCATAGATGGAAAATTCCCTAAATTTTTTTTTATCTGTGGAACAAATTGTATAGAATTAATCCTTAATGTTGTCAAAGGAAAGAGTAGTTATTTCAGGCTCCAGTTTATTTTCAATTGATTCTCAGCAAAGTGGGACAGTTTTATTCTAATTTAATATATACAGCCCCACTGAAGTAAACATAGATTTTTGGGAAATGGAACTTGATATATCACACTACATAATCCTTCTGGGACTGAGGTTGGCATAGACCACTGTGGTCAGTTTTCTTTTTAATCTTCTCCATTTTCACTGTTGAGAAGGTCCTGAAGAATTTCACTTTGTGGCTTGCCAGAAACATGATAAGCATCTCTAGATTTTCAAATATAGCAATAGGCACTCCACGTACTTTAGTTTTTCCTAAAACAGGAAATGCTATCTGCTGGATGTGAATCACTTATGAAATATAAAAAATACGGAAGGCTTTCTACATGCTTAACTTCCTAGAGAAAATACATGGAATTTAATTTCATGGAAAATGATCTTCAATAGACAAAATCATTATACAATTAAAATACATGCTTACAGAATATATTGTATGTGTTTACAAAACCTAAGGACCTTTAAACCTATCTTTCAAGATGATAAGACCCATGTCTATAAAAATCTAAAAGTGTATGTTTTGAATTACTGTGCAGTAATTAAACAGAATTTGTATTAATTCCCCCTCGTTTATTCAGTAATCTGTATTCCAGAATAGAAGAACACGAATTTGATTCATTTGACTTTATACCTTCTTCTATTACAAAAATAATACAAAATTATGTTATGATATGTGTGTGTGTGTGTGTGTGTGTGT
>NW_027696672.1:0-14556 GCF_054177405.1 Leptonychotes weddellii | reverse complement strand
GAGGGCACGTTCTGCATGGAGCACTGGGTGTTATGCACAAACAATGAATCATGGAACACTTCATCTAAAACTAATGATGTAATGTATGGGGATTAACATAAGAATAAAAAAAAATAATAGAGTAGATTGTGATATGCTGATAAGCATGTGGAATTTTGGTGAGCAGGATTGTCTCTGCCTCATACCTGGCCTTTTAAGTCATTTTACTCAGTTCAAAATAAACTGATTAAAATTGCAAAAAAAAAAAAAATACTAATGGGATGTCTTAAGTTTGATTTCTGGGGTAAAGTTTAAGATGAAGTAAATTATGCTTTTCTACCTTCCCCTCTTGATAAATTACTCAATATAAATTTAGTAAAAATATTACCAGAAAAAATTGTAAAAGACTTTGAAAGAGAACAAAAAATTATTCGGTGTCTTCAATGGAAAACTTCAAATTGTTTAAAGAACATCCTTTCGATTTATCAGTTTTAAAGCATACCATTTTCTTTGAGCTATTTCTCAATCCTGTGAGTTGTAAACAACTGATAGAAATATAAAAGATTCTTGTCTACAGATGTGAAAATAATTCTGTCTGGTGGAGGGCAATTGATTTTCCTCCATCCCCTATGGGAAAAGCCAGGTTTGCATCTATTTGTAAATTAACTTAACCATTCTTGAGTGACTTATATATGTGTGGTGCTTTGAATTCTCCTTTGAAATAATTGTAACATTTTACTGGTTTACTCATTAATTAATTGTTAAATAATATCTTTGACATATGTTCATTTCATATTTATATGTCATTATTTTACCTTTGCAAATTATCTTTTAATAATATTTAATATCTTCTTATGAAAGTAAAATGCTAAAACTGTGGCTGGATGTGTGATGACAATAAATGTTCATGCATTATTTGAATACTTATCTTTCAAAACAATACAAAGAAATTATATGAGTATACGGTAAATTGAATAATGATCTCCCTCCACACTTTCCCAAAGATGTCCATGCTCTAATCTGGAACTTGTGAATACGCTACCTCACATGGCAAAAGGGACTTTGTAGATATGATTGTGGTTAAGAATCTTGAGATGAGATGATCATCTTTCATTATCCTGGTGTGCCTAATGCAACCAAAAAAGGTCCTTATAGGGAGACAGAAGGGTCAGATTTAGAGAAAGAGATGTGAAGATGGAAAAAGAAGTCAGAGAGGAGAGAAATTAGAAGATGCTGCATTATTGGCTTTATAAATGGAGGAAAGGGATATGAGCCCAGAAATAAAGACAGAATCTAGAAGCTGGAAAAGACAAGGAACAGATTTTCCCCTGGAGCCTCCAAAAGGAATATGTGTCAATACCTTGATTTTAGCCCATAACATCCATTTCAGACTTTTGACCTCTACACTATAACATAATAATTTTGTGTTGTAAAATGTGATAGATATTTAAGCCACTAAGGTAGTAGTTTGTTGTAGCATCAGTAAGAAATTAATATAAAGCATTAGAAATTCACACAAAGGCCCAATTTCATTAAGTGTTCATGTAAGCACTAAAGTTATTAAAATAATAAATATACTCAAACATAACATTGCTTGACTACTACAGCTTTAGAATGTTTATAAATGACAGCAAATTTTATTTCTCATTTACTAGGGTTTTAGAATTCACTATCAGGTCCTTATTTATTCTAATTATTAAAATGTGTCAAAAGTCTTCTTGAGGTTTTATGTGTCAACTTGGTTAGGCTATAATATCCAGTTATTTAATCAGACAGCAATCAAGAAGTTCCTGAGGAGGTGTTTTGTAGATATGGTTATCATAAAGATGTGGCTTAAATAAAGGAGTTTACTCTTAACACTGTGGATGAAGCCTCATCCAGTCAGTTGAAAGGCTTAAGAGGAAAAACAGTTTTCCTGAAGAAGAAATTCTCCCTCAAGACCACAGCATTCACTCCTGCTGGAGTTTCAGCCTGCTGCTCGCCCTACTAATTTCAGACTTGTCAGCCCCCACAATGTTAAAATGAAGATAACCATCCTTGTCAAGAGTACACTTTCCTTATCTATCAGTGCCGTAACATGACTTACTGAAATGCTTAAAGAATGTTCAATGTGGGGCACCTGGGTGGCTCAGTTGGTTAAGCATCTGCCTCCGGCTCGGGTCATGATCTCAGGGTCCTGGGATCGAGACCCATGTTGGGCTCCCTGCTCAGCGGGGAGCCTACTTCTCCCTCTTCCTCTGCTGCTCCCCCTACTTGTGCTCTCTTGCTCTCTCCGTCAAATAAATAAATAAATTCTTAAAAAAAAAAAAGAATATTCAATGTAAAACCAGACTGAAAAAATATACTGAAAGAATAGATGAGAATTACTATTAGAATATATTGCTAGTATCATATACCCTGCCTAATTTTTCTTTTTTACTCTGATTTTATAAGGATAATCAATTTCTATGTGATACTTAATAAAATGATAAGGAGAAAAGGTACATTACAAAAGTAAAAATGTGCATTTTACCAAATTTTCAGGAAATTAATACATCTTATATAAAAAATAATGAAAGAATTGTCTAAAAATATTAACATTTTATATCTCTAAATGGTGGAATGATCAGTTTTTTTTGTTGTGCTTTAACTATAAACAAGCTTTTTAAAGAAACATGTAACAACTTTCCTAAGTATATATATACATACATATATATATATGTATACACACACATATATATATATTTTTTTTAAATAATCTCTACCCTCATCCTGGGGCTCAAACTCATAACAAGAGTTACATGTTCCTTCAACTGAGCCAAACAGGTGCCCCAAGAAAACATGTGACAATTCTAAACTAAAAATAATTTATCAAAGTACGATAATGAGTTATTTTGAGACATGAATTTTTATATTTACAAATTATTTCCAGAGAAGCTAGATCTTTTGAATAGCTTTAATATCTTGTAATAGCTACAGATCTCTCTGGGAAGGAAATGTCTTCATGAACAAACTATTAGTAATTAAAGTTAAATAATATGAATAACTAAATGCTCCCTAAGCCATATGTGGTATTTTTGTTAGCCCACTATACTCCCCTTCACTCTCTTCTTTTTCTTGGCTCTATCATTCCCTCCTATTGTATTGTCCATAGCAGATGGTTCAAGAATGGCACCTAATAGTCTGTTGCAACCGGGGACCTCTCCTGGATAATATTCTATGTGGAGCTAATTTTATACATACACATACTTTCCCCCTCCTCTCCCACTAGGTCCTAACCTTAAATAATGTCAGCAGCTAAAGCAAATTTAAGATAATGAAAGCCCATGTGAACTAGAAGAGAATGAAGACAGGATGATGACAAAACAGAAATGAGAGAGAAAAGAGAGAATACAGATGAAACTTAAGCCCAGAGTTCCAGTCACTGGGCTTCAAGAGGCTAGGGTGGTTCCTGTTGATCCGTGTTAATTAGATTAGAAGTACCTTCTTCCAAAATCATCATATTCTGAATTTTAATTTTAATTTTTAAAAATAAGACCTATTCCTTAACCAAAATAATATACAATCATTGCAAATTACCTATTAATTAGAGAAAAAACATATCTGCTTGATTATATGGCAAATAAAAACTTCTCTCCTGCTTTTATTCTACAAAATTAGAAATTGAGAAATGACAAAGAAAATACACTATAAACAATTCACATTTAAATTTTCAAATTCATCATTTGCCTGTTTCCTCTTTCCATTCCAATGTCTAGCCAAATACCGGGTAAAGTTTCTTTTGTGGGAAAAAATATCAGTCCATGGTTCTGGCAAGATATTTAAACTTAGTAAAAAAGTGTGTAATTCATGCTTCAAGTGTTATAGTTGAAATATATCATTCAAAAATTCTAATGTAAAACAAAGGTAATAAAGAAATGTTTTCTTTCCCCTAAGATTAAAAATAAACTCTCTGTGGGGCGCCTGGGTGGCTCAGTTGGTTACACATCTGCCTTTGGCTCAGGTCATGATCCCAGGATCCTGGGATCCAGCCCCGCATCAGACTCCTTGCTCAGCGGGGAGCCTGCTTCTCTCTCCCTCTACCTGCTACTCTGCCTGCTTGTGCTCTCTCTCTCTGTGTCAAATAAATACATAAAAAATCTTAAAAAAAAAAAAAAAAACTCTGAGAGATAACATACATTGACATAACTTGCTAGTGAACAAGCAAACATAAAAGGGCTTTTTTGCCTTACTCAGATAACAGGTGCTGTGAAGCTCTGCTCTTCACTAAAACTCACGAACAGTTCATATATAACATGTTAGAAAAGAGCACAACGTAATTCCAAATGACATACAAACAAAATAATACTATGCTAAGTTTCTACTAGAATCTTCTCAATAAACAATAAAATAAGTATCACTGGGTTTCACTATAAAATGAGCTTTTACAAAGAGGAATCTGATTCTGCATTAGCATCTCATATTATCATGGTAGATGGCCTGGAAAGGTCATGCTATATTCCAAAAAGCAAAACCCAAACCGCAAACCCTAACCCTAACCTTAACCTTTATAATATTATAAAGTCCACTTTATAATGAAACACAATAGTTTATTCAAGGGAAAATTAGCATACACACTTAAGTATCTTTTTTTTTTTGGTTTAATGTAGAAATTGTATGTCATAAATATGTCAGTCATATCCCCCAAACCTCATAAATGTAATGTTAACTGTATGTATTTAGGTGAGTCTTATTTCTAAGTGTTCCCAAGATGTAAATAAGAGAGGTTGGATTACCCAAAACAATTATTTAATTTGTCAAAATAATTGCCTTGTTAAGTGAGGCAGTTGAGGACCACATTATATCGTCCCAATGCTTTTCTCCATTCTAATTGAAGGAGATACTTCATGAGTTGGTAAGATTGATGCAATCTAAGTAGGATAAAATTTCAACAGGGGCCAATACCCATTTTATAACTCACGGCATAAATATTGGTCATAGAAATTATTAAGCAGCTTCCTGCCTAATTATTAAAAGGCCTATATTCTCATTCATGTTCTTTGGTAAATTGTATCCTGGCATTTTATACCACTAATTATATCTCCTTTAAGTATCCTCCAGAAGAATCTGCCCACTGAAGTTTCCTCTCTCCCAGGGACTTCCTGATCCCTCCGGAAAGTCGTTTTATCCTCATGCTTATCATTATAATATCTGTCCTCCTAAGTGTTCCTCATTTTGTTATATATTTGTTATACTTAAACTCAAAAGTATTTTAGAAATGAAAAATACGTATTTTTTCTACTTGAATACTATCAAACCACAATACTGAGATGAACAACGTAGGTCTTGTGCTTAAGTATCACCAGATCAATGACACTCAGATTGATGTCTGAATTAATATTTTAAAATAATATGTATGCATATGACAATATATTAACAACAGAAAAAATGAACTTATTCGACCCACTGCATGATAGAAGCAAAATATCAGTATGCTATTTTTATTTAGTACTTTATATGTGATACCTTTTATATATATTCTCTTGATATTTCACCTTCATACCCAAACCTTGAAAATAGGCAAATTCAGAATAGCTGATAGGTATATTCGTAATACATTTGAGTGTCTTATTAACAGATAGATGTACTTTTATCCAGTCATCCCTGCAACATGTACTTCAATCACTGAAATAGGTCTTTTATTGAAATCAAGAATATTTTAGATTTTTGTTTTCAAAATGAGTTTACAGCCTGTTCTATATGCCAGGGGGCACTGTGTTTCAGTGTTAGTGTTTCCTATTGTTCACAACTTGTTAGAATTTAGTTGCTCATGGATTTTTGTAGTACTCTCCCATTTTTTTTTCTTACATGGTGAAAACATCCCTGAGTAAATTTACAGCAATAAAACACAATCTTGTTGATGGCCTGCTTATGATTTGCCAGCTTACTGCTGCTAGCCAATAAGAAGTACTTTAGCACTGAGCATGAATTCTGCTAAAGAACATGAAAGAATTCTATATAACTCACTGTAAATTACTTCTAGTGAGCCGCTGAAACATATTTTATTCTGAATCATAAATAGCTTCTCTGATTAATACAAATACTTGGGAGCATATTGAAGAGTTCGAGGTCTGATTACTTTTTAACATTCATGTTAAGAGGACTTTGTTCTATTGTTAAATAAATCAAGAGTCTTGAATTCTAGGCTCCTGGTTATACACTCAACAGAGTATGAACTCTTAGGTTTTTCCTATATTGTTACACCAAAAACCCCACTGGTATAAAAACAAGAGAAAAGTTAAATTAGAACACTGAATATTACATTTTCAGATCTCTATCTTAATGCCATTACTATTCACCTAGTCTCACAAGTATACTTAATTTTAACGTAACACTTCAGGCCCCCCATATTTTTCTTCCCCCTCAAAAAAGTGCTGGATTCCTGAGCTTTATTATCATGGCTTGGGTGATTGGGTGTTCCTTCCTCAGTGTGGACCTGGCACTAGGTGGGTGCTTCTGGAATGCAAACTATTCATTTCCAAATTCTGAGTCTTCACTATTGACTATAATGACCATTATGCCTGACTAATAGTACACATCTTAGTTTAAGAGCTAGTCTCGGCCAATAGATATTAAATACCATTTGAGTAAAAAACTGCAGATCGATTTGATCCACTTCCATTCTACCCTCTTTTAGAGTGCCTGCCTGTTCTAGAAATGTTGCCAAGCTAAAAATTTTTATCTCCCATAATCTCTTACAATTAGAGTTCTGGAGAATTCATAGTTTAAAATTAAATGCATTCTCACAAGATTTGGAAGTGAGGTGAAAATATCTTCTGGTTTCTTTTGATGCATTCTGTTGTCTGGCAGTTATCAGATTAGATAATGACTTGTGGAAATTACCTGGTATCCAGCCATGATTGTATCAACATATAGTTAGATTAGAAGTACCTTCTTCCAAAATAATCATATTCTGAATTTCTCTTTTTTTTTACTTCACATCAGAAAGTAGCTTTAGTGATTTCCTTGTGAGTTTGCAGGTAATATTATTCTGTAGGTCTTATTCTGTCTCAATATTAAGACACATGTTCACTAAGTGATGGTTTTCAATTTTAACTGAGATTATGGAGTGTGTGTCATATAAGACCCTGAGCAAAGCTGAGCCAAATATCACAAACATGATGATCATATTCAACCTTATATCTCTGGAAGTGATTTTCTAGTCCCACTTCATTAGAAGACATATCTCTTCAGGGTTGTAAGACATCAAATTTGGGACAGTACCTGCTAAGGAGTCATCAGAGTCACCATGTAATATTCCACTACTGTGTACTTTCCAATATGTTTGCTATAGCTAGCATAATAAAGCTAAGACCTTGAAAAGGAGAACTGCCTTACTAATAGGTATTAGTTAAAGGTGTTAAGAAGATTATACATACTGAGATGGTGGGTGAAGTAAGCTTGAAGAAGGAAACTGTGGTGTCCCACTAGTCTCTATATCCTTGAAACTCCTGACAGATGTATGCTATATTATTTTAGGGATAGTTTTAACCACCTCACCTTAATTTTTTTACAGTAATAAAGTACCTTATCAAAAGCCAATTCTTTTATTTCTTATTTACTGCTACTAGCAAATATAACCTTATCATTACCCTAGTAGGATCAGGTTGATTTGACAAATTATTTGGCTATGAAAAATCAGGATTGCTTGCTATTTATGGAAATCTGGGCTAGGAAGAGAAACTTAGAACAACATTAAGTAAAAAGGGCTAAGTGGGTGCTAAGTGGGTGGCCAGGCATTCATGGAAATCATGCTTTGATGCATATAATTTGCCAATTTTTAGATTTCATTGGAAGTAAAAGCCTAAACACATAGTTTCAACTGCAGTAACAGTTACATCTATTTTCAAAATTTTGGTTTTTTTTAAATGTTATATCATCCTGTCTATAACATAAAATACACAGTATTCAACTTTTGTAGAAAAGAGCCTTGGTGGCTAAAAAGAGAAAAAAATACCACTATGAGAAGGTACTTACATAGAGAAACCAGGTCCCAAAGGGCACCTAGGTCTACATATGGAAATAAACCAAATTAGAATCAGAAATTTGGTCTGCAATTGGCACTAAATTTAATAAATTAATAATTTGGTGGGTGATTCCACTCTTTGGCTGAATAGACTTGAGTGTAGTTGACTTCAAATTATGTCTGTTGTCAGGTAAAACACTGTTGAAAAAAACCTATATGCCTATATTTAGCTGAGGCTGAACACACAACCAAGGAGGTTTTTAGTAAGTGAGGTCACTTAAAGACAGACAATCTTATATGACTCTGGAGTTGGTGGGAGAGGTGTCTGCTGGAGACATTATATCTCCAGACATAATGCAACTAATTCTAGACTATGTTTCAGAGCAATCTTAACTGCCGCATTTCCTTTCCCCCACTGAGGCATCTTCCCAATTTCCTAAAGTATTTAAGTAGGACTGGTGATCCAAACATCTTCAGCATCTTCATCTCTGACTAGGATTCTGAGATGAAGTCAACAAAACCCAGTCTAACCATTTTAAGTAGAAAGAGATCTATTAGAAGATACTGTGTGGTTTAGAGTATCTCTAGAGGAGTTAGAGGTGAGAAGAAGGCTAGATATAGCCCACAGCAAAGGCAGCCAAAGGAAACACTGAACTACAAGACTGCTCTGTAGAAAGCATACAGACACTGACTCAGTCCATCTGGCACCTACGATGATAGGAACCAGTGCTGGAGTCTCTGTTTGAGCTGCCACAGAACAAAATGCCTCCTCTTGCCTGTTTATACAATGTAGCGCAAGTTGTTCCCTCTCTCAGTGGCTGCAAGGGAGTCTCTTAAAATTTACTTTTTCTTATTTAAACATTGCCCTGTATTTAGAAAGGCAGGTTAGAAGAGGGTTGAATGAAATTTTTTTTCAAGATTTATTTATTTATTTGACAGACAGAGCACAAGCAGGAGGGGCGGAAGGAGAGGGAGAGAGGATCTCAAGCAGATTCCACGCTCAAGGTGGAGCCCGTGCAGGGCTCAATCCCAGGACCCTGAGATCACGACCTAACCGAAACCAAGAGTCGGAAGCTTAACCAACTGCACCACCCAGGTGCCCTGAGAAGGGGGTTGAATGATATTAAGCAACCCAATTCATAATATCTTCTGGAGAAATTTCATCCCATGTCAGCTACTCTGCTTACATAGAGTAGTCTGAGGAGGGAGAACGTAACCAAAATGGTCCAAACACTTAAATATTGTAAATACTTTCTAGTGGAAATAAGAACACAGCAACATAAATCAATACATCATCAAAGCTCAAATAGACTTATTTGTGAATATTAAAGCTTAATAATTGTTTATGGAGTTCTTTTTTTTTTTTTGTAAAGATTTTATTTATTTATTTGATGGAGAGAGACACAACAAGAGAGGTGATATAAGCAGGGGGAGTGGGAGAGGGAGAAGGGAGAAGCAGGCTCCCCGCTGAGCAGGGAGCCCGATGCGGGGCTCGATCCCAGGACCCTGGGATCATGACCTGAGCAGAAAGCAGATGCTTAACTGACTGAGCCCCCCAGGTGCCCCTGGAGTGAGTTCTATTGAATAAACCAAGCTATATAGAAATGTAGGTACTTTTTACACCAAGCTATTAAAAACTTAAAGAAAAACATGGTAAGTATGGATTACTTTTGTTATCTTTAAAATTATAAACCATTGAAGAGATTATTTAGATGCATTACATTAATATTTCTTTCTTTCATCTTTTGGCATTGTACTATCCTCTTAATTTTTTACAGTTTTAATCTTTTCTCTCTTGGCCTCTTCACTCACAAATTTTGAAAGCTTTATTAAGTAAAATAACTAAAAGATCAGTATCTACAAAGCCCAAGTGGGGCCCTTGATAAACAATGAAGGAATGTAGAAAAATACAAGGAATGCAACTCCACCCTAGAAAACTACTTAATACACTGTAGAAACACCCTTTGGTTTATGTAAAGAGAATTTCATGAAGATGAGTAATGTGGTTTTTCTCTCTTGGTAGTGATTATCTTTCCCTTGCTGGATAATTCCAATATGAATCTAATAAAAAAACAACTTATTAGGTGTCTATAGTGTGTAATACACTGTCCTAGATGTTGAATTTTAAAGAATTCATATTTAGTTTTCACAAAATGTTAACAATTTCCTTAGGTATTGTGTCCTAATTAATTGTAGAATATATACTTGCATTTAATATACAAAAGTCAAATATATATTTGAGAATATATAGGTCTAAAGAATACACAGCCTGTTTTTAACAGTTCATATTTTATTAATGATGTATAAATTTTTTTCTTAAATCACATAAATTATTATTTTAAGGAAGTTTTTCTCAAAATATGCCTTTTGTCAAAAGAAATGCAAAATAAGAATTTCCATTTCTGAAATGAATTCTAAAGCAAATCTAGTTTGTCACTGTAAAAGAGTCTACATAATCCATTTATAATATAATTTGTCCTTTTAAAAAAATTACATTTGTTACTATCAGATAATCAGATGATTTTTTTTCCTTTCCAAAGGAATAAACTTGTCCAGATTAAATCTTCAGTGTGATCAAAATCATAGGTAAACTATTTTCCAGTGAAAATGTACCTAAAACTATCATAAAGTTTTATACATACTCATTTTTAGAAAATCATAATAAATAATATTGTAGATCAGACCCATGGGTTCAACAGCCTCCCAGTTTTTATTTAATAAGAATGTATTTCCAGAAGGACTGCTTTTCTCACTAAACCAGTAAAGCTCAAACTGAATGCCTATTAGATTCATTCATGCATCTTTGAGCACCCAGAAATTCTGACTGAATTAGTCAAGGAAATAGTCTGGACATTGGTATTTTCCTTAAAGTTCTTTAAGTGATTATACTGGCAGCCACAGTTGAAAGATGCTATGCTGGCCAGTAATCTCAGAAGGTTACAAACACAAAACCAAAAACCTATCTGTTTCTATTAAGCAACCTGTCACTTATCTATAAATGCACCTAAGCAGTTTTTGAAGTTTTAGATTTCCAATCTGCCTTTATTTTTAACATTTGTCACAAGCAATTACCAAATTTAATACTACTATTTATATTACTTAAGATGATTTTATTTAAGGTCATTGTTTTGCAGTCTGATGACACCTATATTTGATATAAATATTTTCAGGTTTTACAAAATATTATGGCATCCTGTCTGGATATGATCGGTTGATAATAAGTATTCTACTCTCCTTCTAGCATCTTTTGCAATTATATCTTAGAAAACTATAGATTGTACTTCTTAGACCTCTTTGGAACTGGGTTCCAGATGTGTTTCAACTTCAGACAATAAGATTGGCCTTGCATGATATTTGTAAGGTGGTCCTGAGCAGAGACCAAGTTTTTGATGCAACTACCATTTTTGCTGGTAAGTACAAGTATGGAGGTATTTAGTTTTCTGAAGCAAATGAACAGTGGTTTCAGTATCCCATCTTGGGCTTGGGGAGTTTCAAAAGGCAACTCCTGGGACATCCATTTTACCAATATGGTTTGCAATAGGCAAAGTATAGTTTTGCAAATGGCAGTAGTAGCAGCTAAGGCTTCCTGATAATGGAACCTGTGTCTATGTCAGGTTTCTGAATCTAATAAACTTTCTGCTTAAACTAGTTAAAATGGTTGTGGATGTTGAAATTAAACCCTGAGTATTAACTATCTTCCCACTATGACCTATTTTTCATACACACACACATACGCATGCATATGCACATATGCACACATACATAGGTATTTAAATCTGTTCTCAGATGTCCTGCACAGAGAAGTAGCATTTTGTTTCCTTAATCTGAAACTTCCTTCAGTTCTATCATAGTTTTACTGAGGTACTGCAACCAAATATTAATGAGGTATTTGTTTTGGTTAAACCACATAACTTTATTCAACTGTAATATAATCCCTCTTCCCTGAGCTGGGAGGGGCAAAGCTCAGAGGAAATATTAGACCAAAGTCATGTTTCCAGATAATACCTTATACTGATTCACATACTCCTGTCTTAGTCATATTTTATCTTTAAGATAAATTTTTTAAACAACGTTATTATTGATTTGAGAGTTTTATGAATTGTCCATGTTGAAAAGACCATCACAGTTACTTGCTATGGCAATCTAAGTTGCTTTTGATATAAAATTCTCTTTCTAACTCCATATTCTATAGGTCAGGGCAGCACTATGGTAGGACAAAAGAACAGAGAAGATTCCAGGAGAAGACACCAGAGACACTTTGTGACACTGATGATGACATTCAGGGAGTGTCAGCTGGCTCTAATTGACTGGCCCAGAAACAAGGTCCAGGGAATAAGCTGAAGGCTAACTGGCCATCAGTAACAGGGATGCCTGATGGAAGAGATGCCAAGTACAGCAAATAAATATACAGGACACCCATTTAAATATGACTTTCATATAAACAACAAGTAATTTTTGGTATAAGCAACATTTGGGGCATACTTATACTAAAAAAAAATTCCATTGTTTATCTGAATCCAAATTTAACTGGGTAAACTGTAGGCTATTTAGCAACCCTAACTTTCACGTGGCAACAATAACCAAGTCATAAGGACCAGGTCTGGATGCAAACTTCGCATTTCTAAAAAAGCAGAGCTGCACTTCTGTAGAAAATGAAGTTCTAGTTAGAATTTCAAGATGACATATGGGAATGAAAGTGTACTCAGCGGCAAAGCTTACACACTGATGAAAGAAGGGAACCAGGATGATTGCTGAATTTAACAAATCGCTGAATCTTAACAATTTACCTGGATTTTATCTGTTGCCCGTTATTGCCCTTTCAATTATATATTTACATCTTGTACCTCTCCCCTGAATTCTAGATTCATATATAAACTGTGAGACCTCTTATTTTGTATTATAACAGAAATCTCAAATTTAATATGTCAAAATTAAGTTCTTGATATTTAATCCACAGCTTGTCTTTTTGAGTTGCCCAAGGTCAAAAGATCAGAAACATAGTTCCCCTTTCTCCAAATCCTATCTAACCAAGTCCCTTTACTGGTTCCTTTTCCAAAGAATTTATCTTATCTGCCTACATTGTTCTAACTTAAGCTTTTGTGGAGGCATGCATTTCAAAAGACATCCATCTTGAATAAACATATTGCCAGCTGTATGACACAGCTACTCCCGAAACCAGATAAGGAATTGCCCGTGCAGTTCCCTTTTTCAGAAATCCGTGGGTGACTTAGATAACCGATCTTTGGAGTAACCCTGCTTGTCCCTTCTCACACCTTAATTCCTGCTCTTCTTTAAATTAGCCAATAAAATCAACAACTAATGATGTAATGTATGATTAACATAATAAAAAAATAACTAAATTAGCCAATAAAGAGTGAACCCTTGAAACCCTAAACACCACTCCCCTGGGCCCTATTAAAGGCAGAGCCCCAGGTTTTCTCTTTCTTTCTTTCTTTCTTTCTTTCTTTCTTTTTTTCTTTTTTTCTCTCTCTCTCTTCCCATGACCATGTGGCCCTTGGCATGCTGTTTATACTCCAGGACTTGCAAGTAATAAATCTTGTTCCTCAAAGTTCCCAGGTGGTTTCTGCTAAAGTGCATCCTATAGTCATAATAGAAAGTATGAGACCCACCCAGCCGCAACGTTGGCCTGTGGGGGAAAAGTCTGTGGGGGCTGGCTAGGAGTAACATGGCCTACGTGAGTGCCTTAGGCACTCCTAACTAGGAGCATCACTGTCAATAGGCTAGAACGCACATAACACACCTACTTGTGTCATACTCCACCTCCCAATTAATGATTAATTGATGATGTGTTCATTATCAACAGGAAGCTTTTAAAAATGCAGTAAGTTCATGACAACCCATCTCTGCTCCCCACAAAGCTTTCAGTATCTTTTACTGCACTTAAACAAGTTGCCAAACTGCATGAGAAGCCTGGGTTACACTTCTCCATTGTTCACACATACCATTTCATCTTTATTTGCTCATGCTCCTTCAGTCACACTGGCCTCTTTTTAGTTTTTAAAAAAATTGGGTCCTTTTACCATCTTTCATCCTTAATTTTTTTTTTAATTTACATTCAGTTAGCCAACATATAGCACATAATTAGTTTCAGATGTAGCGTTTAATTATTCATCAATTGTGTATAACACCCAGGCTCAAAACATTACGTGCCCTCCTTAAAATTTATTGTCCCTTAGGCCATAGGATGCTATTCTCCCAGAGACTTGCATGACTTGCTGATTCCTTATTCCAGGTCCCACCACAAATAGCACCTCTTTAAAAAAGTTACTTCTAGTTACAATCTATTTCATTACCCTGTTTACTTCCATCATTGTTCATACTACAGCCTGTAATTATCTTGTTTGCTTTTCTACTTGGTTAGTTATTATCTCTATTATCAAAGAGAAGATATGCTTTATGCAGATAGGAAACCATATCTGTCTCATTTACCATATTGTGCTCAGCTTCTGGAATCTTGCCTAGAACATATTTGAGAATCAGTAAGTATTTACTCAGGATATGAGTGAATAAATTCTACAAGATACTCTAAAGTGTTGAATACTTAAATGGTTTATATATTTTCTTAAAAATAA
>NW_027696671.1:0-351 GCF_054177405.1 Leptonychotes weddellii | reverse complement strand
TGCAGCCCAGATCCAAACCCAGGACATCTGGATCCCAAAGCTCAGATAGGGGCCATGGTGTTGATCTACCTCCTGCCCCCTAGGATCACAGAAACTAAGCAGAGGGAGGACATGACCACATGAGGATCAAAGAACAGTGTTGGGGACACAGCCATGACATAGGGCTGAAACCAGTTTTGACATCTGAGGCTCCAGAGAATGTACACTGCCTCGTTTAACTACTGATTAAATATTCCCCCAGAAGAGCGTTCAGCCTCATGATAGTCCTGAGAAGACCTGCTAGTCCTCCACTCAAGGCGTAAACAGAGACTCAAAGATGCTCATGGGTCCAAGATTACAATGCTGGTCTAC
>NW_027696670.1:0-351 GCF_054177405.1 Leptonychotes weddellii | reverse complement strand
GTCATTGGGTTCTAACAGACCCACACTGCCGTCTTATTAATTAGGAATATTTTACCAATAGAAAACAGGAACCCTGCAGTGGTGATGCTGGGGATCTAATATGAGTAATGTAAAAGCTAAACTGAACTTTCAATCATCCAGTCAACTAATAGTTTAGTGAATTTTTACAATGGGGTGAGCTTCATTCTAAATGCTGATATACAGAAGACAAAGTTTGTGATCACCAGAGCTTACATTCTGGTTTTGATGACAGGCACAAACAAATAAATGTATAATATAGCAGGTAATTTCCAGATAATAAGATGATGAAGGAACACCAAGCAGTGTAGAAGGTAGAGAGAGAAAAGTATG
>NW_027696669.1:0-351 GCF_054177405.1 Leptonychotes weddellii | reverse complement strand
TTTTAAAGAGCTTACCTAATTAGGTCAGATCTACTCAGGATAATCTACCTTTTGATTAAATCAAATTCAAAAGATTGGTGACCTTAATTACATTTGTAACATTCATTTGGCTATAAAACACTGGGTGTTATACTCAAACAATGACTCATGGAACACTACATCAAAACTAATGATGTAAGACAACAAAAAGAAATAAAAGGCATCCAAATTGGCAAAGAAGTCAAACTCTTACTCTTTGCAGATGATGTGATACTTTATGTGGAAAACCCAAAAGACTCCACCCCAAAACTGCTAGAACTCGTACAGGAATTCAGTAAGGTGGCAGGATATAAAATCAGTGCACAGAAATCA
>NW_027696668.1:0-351 GCF_054177405.1 Leptonychotes weddellii | reverse complement strand
CTAGCTGGATACAATATTCTTGGTTGCATATATTTCTTATTTAGTGCCCTGAATATATCATGCCCATCCTTTCTGGCCTGCCAGCTCTTTGTAGATCAGTCTGCTGTCAATCTAATGTTTCTACCATTTTAGGTTACATATCTCTTGTCCCGAACTGCTTTCAGGATTTTCTCTTTGTCTCTGAGACTCGTAAGTTTTACTGTTAGATGTTGGGGTGTTGTCCTATTTTTAATGATTTTGAGGGGGGCTCTCTGCGCCTCCTGGATTTTGATTCCTGTTTCCTTCCCCAAATTAGGGAAGTTCTCTGCTACAATTTGCTCCAATATACCTTCTGCCCCCCTCTCTCTTTCT
>NW_027696667.1:0-351 GCF_054177405.1 Leptonychotes weddellii | reverse complement strand
ATAAGTGAAAGTAGTAGTCTCACCTTTTACACAATGGACTAGCTTGGGGATTTGAAGCTTTTGCTCTGGTCTTTTATCTAAAACCATACATGGTGTTTCTCTTTTATGAATTTCAGTGTTGTTTATATTCTCTTCTTCTCAGCTAACTTAAATTGAGCTCAAAATAATGTCTGTGGCGACAGTTTTGGTCTCAGGACTGCTTTACTCTCTTCACAGTTATTAAAGTCTCCAACGAGTTTTTGTTGATACAGGTTTTATCTACAGATAGTTACTGTATTAGAAGTCAACACTCAGAAAAATTCAAATGTTTATTAATTAGTTTAAAAATAGCAACAATAAATCCATTATATA
>NW_027696666.1:0-351 GCF_054177405.1 Leptonychotes weddellii | reverse complement strand
CAATGACAGCAATAACAATGAACAATAGGGAGGAGAGACTCTGAAAGCCACCAAATACTATTTAAAGTAGACAGTTTTAAAGAAGAAGAAGGTAGCGGGAGGGGAAGAATGAAGCAGGGGAAATTGGAGGGGTAGACGAACCATGAGAGACGATGGACTCTGAAAAACTAACAGGGTTCTAGAGGGAAGGGGGGTGGGAAGATGGGTTAGCCTGGTGGTGGGTATTGAGGAGGGCACATTCTGCATGGAGCACTGGGTGTTATGCACAAACAATGAATCATGGAACACTTTATCTAAAACTAATGATGTAATGTATGGGGATTAACATAAGAATAAAAATAAATAAATAAA
>NW_027696665.1:0-351 GCF_054177405.1 Leptonychotes weddellii | reverse complement strand
GATTAAGAATTCCTCATATCAGTGAGGTCATATGATGAGAGGAGAGAATTTTTTTTTTTAAGGATTTTATTTATTTATCTGAGAGAGAGAGAATGAGAGAGAGAACACGAAGGGAGAGAGGTTCAGAGGCAGAAGCAGACTCCCCACTGAGCGGGGAGCCTGATATGGGACTCGATCCTGGGACTCCAGGATCATGACCTGAGCCGAAGGCAGTTGCTTAACCAACTGAGCCACCCAGGTGCCCCGAGAGGGGAGAATCTTAAGCAGGCACTATGCTGAGCTTGGAGCCGGACATAGGGCTTGATCTCACAACTCTGAGATCATGACCTGAGCCAAAATCAAGAGTCGGAG
>NW_027696664.1:0-351 GCF_054177405.1 Leptonychotes weddellii | reverse complement strand
ATGTGATTCTAGCTTCAAACTGAATTGCACCCCTCCACCTTGTGCAAGGAGCACCAGGTTATCTGGGAAACACCCGCTGACAAGCACCCACCCTTCCAGATACAGACCGGATGCTGATATGAGGAGGTTCCTTACCAAATACTCCAGGCATATCCTCCTGACTTTTTGAACTGGGTGGCATTTCAGTGGTTGGACCTACAGGGGAAATAAATACCCTAATAGTTTAACAGTTCATTGAATTTGCGCCGACTTCTCTCTAAATAGTCTCCGTTTTGGGGCGCCCACCAGCCTGCTGCAGGGGAAGAGCCCTGCCCGGGGTTCCCAGGACCGGGCTCTCATCTGCAAAGTGGC
>NW_027696663.1:0-351 GCF_054177405.1 Leptonychotes weddellii | reverse complement strand
TGGAGCAGACTTCTAAATGCTCCGATTTTGTGCTCCGCTGCTCTATCTCTTGCCAGAAGCGGCCAACGGAGGCCCCCTCCCTGCCATCTATCCTCCCGAATATCACTTTGGATTCACTTCTCCACACGTCCTACCTTTCAGAAAGTGGTCACTTTTCTGTTCAGAGAGTTGCTGCTATTCCTTTCTTCAATCTCCTGTTGTAGGTATTCAGAATGGTTTGATCCCTAGCTAGCTGAATTCCTGGGACCAGATGAAATTAAGTCTCCTACTCCTTCGCCATCTTGCTCCTCCTTCATGTGTATTATCTAATTAAAGCTTCTTCAAAATCCCCTCATCTTTGAGCCTTGAGCA
>NW_027696662.1:0-351 GCF_054177405.1 Leptonychotes weddellii | reverse complement strand
ATAAAAAAAAAAATTTGTTTGATACAGACTTCTACTTTCCTATTTCTCATTACTGTTCATTGTTTTTAACAGGAAAAAAGTTCTGCATTGTTATGCATAAGTTTTTACATTAATGATCTGCTCAGAACTCCCAACATGAATTAATTTGACGTAAAAAAAATCTAGAAAATAATTTGTTTAAAAAGTATGTCTTCCTTTTCCTATGGATTTGTTATGTAACAGTGTCCTACTCTTCAGTGAAAATGAGTTCAGGAAGATATTTACCTATGTGGATTCTCAATATTAGAGTGTGATATCTGCCAGGAGTAACAGTGAAGGCAATGTATATAAGATAATAATCCAGTCATCAGC
>NW_027696661.1:0-6577 GCF_054177405.1 Leptonychotes weddellii | reverse complement strand
GTGGAAAACCCCAAAGACTCCCCCCCAAAACTGCTAGAACTCATACAGGAATTCAGTAAAGTGGCAGGATATAAAATCAATGCACAGAAGTCAGTGGCATTCCTATACACCAACAATAAGACAGAAGAAAGAGAAATGAAGGAGTCGATCCCATTTACAATTGCACCCAAAATCGTAAGATACCTAGGAATAAATCTAACCAAAGAGACAAAGGATCTGTACTCAGAAAACTGTAAAATACTCATGAAAGAAATAGAGGAAGACACAAAGAAATGGAAAAATGTTCCATGCTCATGGATTGGAAGAACATCATTAGTTTTTGATATAATGTTCAATGACTCATTAGTTGCACATAACACCCAGTGCTCAGCACATCATGTACCCCCCTTAAATGTTAACTTTAGTAATATTCTTGATTATGGGAGGGACAATACACATATGCAGAGTGATATACAAAATATTTATGTTTGGCATACATGTAAACCAATTAGAACAGGTATTAGCCCTAGCATTGGAGCAGGATCTGGAGGCATTTAGCTTTTTATTGCTATATAAGTGGGGAGGTCCCATGGGTCCTGGAAAAAAGACAAAATTAGCTGGGGTGGTGAGAAGGTACTCAAAAAACAAAGTACTAGAGCTATTTGCCAGCTAATACGTAAGTATTATTCTTTCCCCTTCCTTCCTTCCTTCCTTCCTTCCTTCCTTCCTTCCTTCCTTCCTTCCTTCCTTCCTTCCTTCCTTCCTTCCTTCCTTCCTTTTCTTTCTTTTCTTTCTTTCAGAAAAAACTCCACACCCAGCATGGAGTTCAACACAGGCTTGTGCTCACAACCCTGAGATCAAGACCTGAGCTGCAATCAATAGTTGGACACTTAACTGACTGAGCCACCCAGGTGCCCCATGAGCATTTTTATCATAAGCAAATAGTATAGCCACACTTGTATGTACAAGTTTGATAAAGCCCTGAGTATATGCAAAAAAAAAAAAAAAAAAATGATGGGCATGAGAGAAACTAGTGTCTACAAAACTAGCCAGGCTCAAGATTCCATATTGGAACATTGTTCTTCTGATGGAGAGGTTGCCTTTAAATCTCATTCCACTAGTGTAGTTGGTAAGAAAAATAATAACCAATATTGGTTGGTCACTTCTTAAGTGTGAGGCTTTGTGCTAAGTAATTTGCATGCAAAAACTAAGTTAATCTTCACAAAAACATATTGAGGGGGCACCATTAAAGTATGTAATTTGCACATAAAATGAGGGTGAGAGAATGTTAGAATTCATTGAGGAAAACAAAATACCAAGTATTTCAGATGGAACATATTTAATGTGTCGGTTGGATAAAATAATGATGAAAGGCAAATAAAATAATGATGGAATAGAGCAAAAAGGGGATGAGGACAACATCCAAAAATTAATAATGGTTGGTAGCAACTATCATTCTTAGAGCTAGGAAAAGAAAAGAGATGATATTATCATATTATAGTAGATTAGAGGAGGTACCCGGCAGGGCTCAAGTTTGTACTTCTTTGGGGAAGCTCTGCTCACCAGGGCTCAAGCTTGGACTTCTTTGGGGAAGTTCTGCTCAGCTGTTGTTAGATCTCTGTGGAAGTGTCATAACCTGGCAGGTGCTCAGACCACCAAGGGTACTCTTGGATACTTGGACAGCCTAGGGAGCCTGTAACTCAAAGGATAGGTAAGGGAGGCAAAGCTGTTATTTCCACCATAAATAAGGAACAGGTTCAGGTTTATATCCAAACCTGAGTGGGTGTGGTGAGGTTAATGCTCAAAGTGAAAGAAGTAGGTGTAGGCTAGAGCCAACAATTTGCTGCTGTTGGAGCAATGCTGATAGAAACTGAGTAAAAGGTGATTCAAAGCCCTTCCCTCCACATGCTTTTAAGTTTCTTTTTATTGCTCCCCAAGGAAGAACCAGAGTCTGGAATATGTAATTTGCATAGTCTCCACACCAGCATCTCAGACAAATGTATGGAATTAAGAACTTGGAGTTGAGAGCTGTGTAGGTTGTATGGTATTGGGTACAGTGTAGTGTGCATAGTTTAGGATGCAGAGTTTGCAGCTGTGTAGGTTATTTGCCTTCACAGAGATTAAGTAAAAAGCTACATCTCTGGGAACCAGGTTTCTCACTGTTGGGAGTGTGAGTTGACAGATAAGCATGGGAAAGTGATCAAAATATTCCATGTGGCATGGATTAGAGTTGGAGATATCACTATGAACTCATTTTATCTTAATATAGATACATACGGAAGTATGGTCACATACAGAAGTATATGTGCATATGTGTGAGTGTATATGATGTGTGTGTGTATACCAACACATGTGTGGGGATTAGTATACACACATATATTTCCTTCCTTTGTGAGCTAGAGAGCCTAGAATCAATGGCATTTAGTAGCAATGAACACACTTGAAACCCAGAGCTTGTGTTCTAATGACATTTACCAGTAAAAGAAACCAGGACTTCTTGGGAAACTGGCTGATTTGAGGACTGGGGCAAGAAATACATAAGATGAGCCTCTAGCATCTTATTGTGTCATAAAGAAGAAATTGCAAACTGCATTAAAGATCAGCAGTCTTCAAACCTGTCGTGGTCATCAAAAACAAGGAAGGTCCGAGAAACTGTCACAGTCAAGAGGAACATAGGGAGATGGGATGACTTGAGGGACTGTAGTGTACTGATTGGATAAGACTGAAGCAGAAAGAGGGCATTAGGTAATAGCTAAAGAAATCTAACCAAAGTATAGACTTTAGTTAATAATAATGTTTCAATATTGGTTAATTGTAACAAATGATCCAACCATACTAATGTTCACAATAGGAGAAACTGGGTTTGGGGTATATGGGAGATCAAGGAATGTACTATAAAGGGGGATATCAGCAACACTGAGAAGCTCAGTGGTTGAGCAGGGTTGGTTGTAGGAAATACTGTTGACAATCAGGTTCTCTAGTGTCATTAAAATAGTAGCTTCCCAGAAGAGGAGCCAGGAATAGCACCTAAACATTAGAGACAAAGTAGGTGATATTAACATCATGGGCAGTAGACCAAATTGCCCCAAGGAGATATCAACCTGCAGGGATCAACCTCGGTGTTCTTGGGTACTAGGTATATTAGAAGTGGATAAGCAAGTGGCTGATGCCACCTACTGCAAAGGAAAAATACCATTATTCAGTGTCTAGATGTGAGCCATTTCTCAGACCTAGGGCCCATCAGTTGAAGGACCAGCCATGTTCTCCTGAAGAACCCCACAACAACCCAGAGATATACAGGAGTGATTTCCTCAATTATTAACCCCCCAATACTACTGCCATTTCTCAGAGTAACTGCACTCTGAAAAAAAGGAAATTTCCAAAACTTTTGAAAGCTGTTGGATACAGCATTCAAGCTTATACCAATATTGGGAGTTCAAAAATGTCATCGATGAGCCCCTATTAGATCGGGGCTTATGGAGGCCAGTTGACAGCTCAAGTATTGCTCACTGTAACTAAGGAGTCCAGGGCTAACCTGTGTAGTTATTTGAAAATTTCCTGAGTATCTGATAAGAATATATTTAGCATCTGGAAGAACCATCATACTGTTTCCATGTGAGGAAAAGCCAAATACCCCTAAAAGTATACTACCTAGGACACGATAATAAATCAGAAACTATACTGCATGTGAGATGCATAAATGGCAGAGTTTAGTGCCACCCTCAAAGATCAATGAATACAGTGGTGACCTTCATTATATATCCAAGGATATCTATATATCTATATATCTAATATATGTTACTAAGCTGGCCCCTTCAAAGGCAGTAGATTGCAGTGAATCACAGTGGAATACTACAAACTTTCCCAAATGAGTGGAATGAGAAGAGTGGTCCTATTTGAGCAAACAATGGTTGTTTCTGACTTGGGAGAGTATTACACCCATCACATCTATAGGAGGCAAAAGAGAGCATGCATCAGAAGGGCCCTTTGGTTTTGTAGAAAAATAGTCTCAAAAGCCTCTGTATGTATTAGGTGCAGCAACCCCAGAGGACACCATTACATAAAGCACAGCGCCTATGGAGGGGTAGTGACGTGCTGGGTGTCAGTAGTGGTGGGTTCACAGGGGAAAATACACCTGTCAACCTCCCCCCACCAAAAACCCTGCAACAACAAAAAAAGAAAATATACCTGTAGCCATCCTCAAATACTGCAGCACAGTGGTCAGAAAACAGATACATGAGGTCTAACACATGATTTCAACACAAGATCCAACACATGAAATCAAGTCAAAGGGTCAGCAGTACACTGTTGGTATCCCAGAGTTCTTTTTTTTTTTTTTTTTTTATTAATTTATTTGACAGAGAGAGACACAGCGAGAAAGGGAACACAAGCAGGGGGAGTGGGAGAGGGAGAAGCAGGCTTCCCGCCGAGCAGGGAGCCCGATGTGGGGCTCGATCCCAGGATCCTGGGATCACGACCCAAGCCGAAGGCAGACACTCAACAACTGAGCCACCCAGGCGCCCCGGTATCCCAGAGTTCTGAACTCATCTTATGCCAGATGGCAGTGAGTATCACACACAATCACCGTGTGCCATGGATATTCTCGAAACCCAATCTTATGTAATCCTGTGAAAGAAGTAATTCACTGGCTTGCAGAGAGCAATGCTGTCTCTAGGCCACCCTCCAGGAAATAAAGCCTAGCCCAGGGACCTCGGAACGACCTCACAGACAAGAGTAATGGAGCAACTTGGGGCCTCTGGTTGATCTCATGTGTAGGATTGAAATTTGGAAAGTGTCTGAAAGGGAAACGCAAAGACCAGGGGGACCCTACATCGATCCTAGTCTGAGCCTGAGACTCTCTGCCCAGACATAAGTGCTAGTCTCTACTAGCCCTAGGCACAAGAGGGGAGCTTTGACAACTTTTTAAAAATTTTATTTATTTATTTGACAGAGAGAGAGTACACAGGCAGGGGGAGCGGCAGGCCGAGGGAGAGGGAGAAGCAGGTTTACCGCTGAGCAGAGAGCCTGATGTGGGGCTCAATCCCAGGACCCCTGAGATCATGACCTGAGCCGAAGGCAGATGCTTAACCAACTGAGCCACCAAACTTTGACAATTTTGAGGAAGGCCCTTGAATGTCTAGGGCCTCTTGAAGAGCAGAGCCTGAATCTAAGAGAGTTATTGGTCTTTATTCTGAGCTCTAAGAGGACATGAATTGGTCCTCATGGCTTTTCCAGTACCAAACACTTAATACATTTCTGAAGGATGAGTAAATTGGAACTTGACTGCCAAAAACATGAAAGATTAGTTGATCCATGGCAAAATTTTAACTGGAGGTTCTAGTTCCTTAAATAGGAAGTATATATCATAATGTCTTTCTCGTAAGATTTTTAAAAAAGATTTTATTTATTTATTTGAGACAGAGAGAGAGAAGCATAAGCTGGGGTGGGGGCAGAGGGAGAGGGAGAAGCAGGCTCCCCGCTGAGCAGAGAGCCCAACACAGGGCTCTATCTGAGGACCCTGAGATCATGACCTGAGCCTAAGGCAGATGCTTAATGGACTGAGTCACACAGGCGCCCCTCTCATAAGATTTTTAAAAACCTTACTGTGCTAAGTTATATAAAGTGTTCGGGAGAGTTTTTGGCACAGAGATATACTTAGTACATATTTGTTGAACAAATGAATGAATAATGAATGAACCCATGTATGAAAAAAAAGTTTTTTAGTTTTTGTTTGTAGAGCTTTAATTCATCATTTAATTCATGATTTCTGATTCTATCGTGACTTAAAAACTCAATTAGAAATGGTGGGTCTGGCTCTGATTTACCCTGGCTGGTAATCAGGAGAATATATAGATTTTGTCTCCTGTCCTTTTTTCTTTTTTTTCCTTTTTCAAAGAATGGAACTTCTGGGTTCCAGGAACCAGTATTTACGTTAGTGTCAACACACAGTAGGTGCTTACTAAATTGTGGTAGAAGTCAACTGACTTTATGGAAATAAAACTAATGAACTGTTTGGTAATGCTCTTGCCTAAGATCTTGCCAGTGTCTGTATAGGAGTTCCTAGGTTTTTCGTATCTGCCTAAGTGTATAGAGGCCTTGAAGTTTCTGAGAAAAATCTGGGTTTAGGTTCAGTTTTAGAGACTTCCCACTAAAAGGCCTAAAAAGTGAATTTAGAGGGGTTAATTTCCTTATGGTTAGTCCCAATTTTTCATTTATTTAAATTTAAAAATAGCACTTTCAAAGGCTTAAAAGATTACAGAAAGCATAACTTAAATATTTTGAAGCATGTAGAAAAATGCTAGCTTTTCTTTTATTCTTGAGTTATATGCAGTGTATAACAAGCAGAAATATATTGGATATTTAATTCATCTGTAGGACTCTCTAATTAATAAAAAATATGCTGAGATTTATTCATGTTGTAGCTTTCCTTGGAAAATCTTTGAGGGCTAAGATTATTCTTTTTTTTTTTTTTAAAGATTTTATTTATTTATTTGAGAGAGAGAGAATGAGAGAGAGCACATGAGAGAGGGGAGGGTCAGAGGGAGAAGCAGACTCCCTGCCGAGCAGGGAGCCCGATGCGGGACTCGATCCAGGGACT
>NW_027696660.1:0-351 GCF_054177405.1 Leptonychotes weddellii | reverse complement strand
TTGAGGCTCTCTTTGGAAGTTCAGGGACCCAGAACCACCTTATTGCTTTCCTCTCCGGCAGTTCAACCCTTCGGTGATGTTAAGTGTCCTAACTCGAGCCTGGGAATGTTCTGAGCGCACTGTCCTGCGGTCCAGACAAATGAGAGCTGTTTATCTTTCAACTTCACTTAGAACAGTCAATAAAAAAAAAAAAAAAAAAACCTCATTAATTCAGACTGTTCTTATTTGGAATTTGTGATGATCCAGAGAGTGGCCTGGCGGGTGTTTGTTTACTTTTGCATTATCAGGGAAAAGAGAGCTTGCCAAGCAAATGGGGAATGTAAGCAGATTGGAAGGGAAACATTTCAACAA
>NW_027696659.1:0-351 GCF_054177405.1 Leptonychotes weddellii | reverse complement strand
AAATGGCAAAATCTCATTTCTTTTTATGGCTGAATAATATTCCATTGTATGTATGTATGTATGTATATATCATCATCTATCTATCATCATCTATTATCTATCTATCATCTATCTATCATCACCTATTTATCATCTATCATCTATCATCAATCATCTATCTATCTATCTATCTATCTATCTATCTATCTATCTATCTATCTATCTATCATCTATCTAACATCACATCTTTATCCCCTCATCTATTGATGGACATTTAGGTGGCTTCCATATCTTGGCTATTGTAAATAATGCTGCATTGAACATAAAGGTGCATATATCTTTTAAGAATTAGTGTTTTAATTTTCTTTGAAA
>NW_027696658.1:0-351 GCF_054177405.1 Leptonychotes weddellii | reverse complement strand
ATCATGATTTCACTCCTATGTGGAATTTAAGAAACGAAACAGATGAACATAGGGGAAGGGAAGGAAAAATAAAAAGACAAAATCAGAGAGGGAGGCAAACCATAAGAGATACTTAGCTCTAGGGAACAAACTGAGGATTGCTGGAGGGGAGGTTGGTGAGGGGATGGGGTAACTGGGTGATGGACAGTAAGGAGGGCACATGATGGACATTAAGGAGGGCATGTGATGGAATGAGCACTGGGTGTTATATGCAACTGATGAATCACTAAACTCTATCTCTGAAACTAATAATACTCCCTATGTTAACTGATTTTTTTTTATTCTTATGTTAATCCCCATACATTACATCAT
>NW_027696657.1:0-351 GCF_054177405.1 Leptonychotes weddellii | reverse complement strand
CAGCTGGGGAAAGCACCCTTCACTGGAGCCTGATTATTTCCATAGGTGTAGCAAGAATGTTAGGCCAACAATCAGGCCAACAGACCAGCCTTGTTAGTGATCACGAATAACCCTTCACTGGCGCCTGGGTGACTCAGTCGTTGAGCGTCTGCCTTCGGCTCAGGTCATGATCCCAGGGTCCTGGGATCGAGCCCCGCGTCGGGCTCCCTGCTCGGCGGGAAGCCTGCTTCTCCCTCTCCCACTCGCCCTGCTTGTGTTCCCTCTCTCGCTGTGTCTCTCTCTGTCAAATAAATAAATAAAATCTTTAAAAAAAAAAAAAGAAAAAAGAAAATAAATACAGATCCAAACCTG
>NW_027696656.1:0-351 GCF_054177405.1 Leptonychotes weddellii | reverse complement strand
GACTGCCCTGCTCCTCACTCGAGTTCCTTGCCCAGGCCAGATCTTGCCAATTCTGATTGATTTTTCAGACCCAATCTGTGGGCACCCAGTTTCTAACAATGATAGGCTCCAGATCATTAATTATGCAGCAGAATGATTTTTTTTTTAAAGAACTAATAGTGGGGTGGGGGGCGCATGGGTGACTCATTCAGTTAAGCATCCAACTCTTGATCTCAGCTCAATTCTTGATCTCAGGATTGTGGGTTCAAGCCCCATGCTAGGGTCCATACTGGGCATGGAGCCTACTTAAAAAATTAAAAAAAATAATAATAAAAATAAAAACCAAAGATACTAATAGTTGGCAGCAGAGTC
>NW_027696655.1:0-351 GCF_054177405.1 Leptonychotes weddellii | reverse complement strand
TGGAGGTACATCATTACACATCTCGCCAAACCCACAGAATGTACAACACCAAGAATAAACCATTATGTACACAATGGACTGTGGGTGATGATGATGCATCCACGTAGGTTCACCCTGTGTAAATAACACACAATTCTGATAGGTGATGCTCATAATGGTGGGGGGGGGTGGGGCTGAGTGTATGTGCGGGCAGGGGTATGCAGGGAATCTCTGTATCTCCCTCTCAGTTTTGTTGTCAGCCTGAAATTGCTCTTAAAAAATGTCTTAAAAAAATAAAACACAAACAAAGAATCTTGTTCATCTCAAATGTGCAGATGATGGACACAGGATGCCTTTGCTTTTAAATTATCC
>NW_027696654.1:0-351 GCF_054177405.1 Leptonychotes weddellii | reverse complement strand
CTAGTGGTGGAACTCCATTGTAATTCCAATGCATCATTATGATAGAACCTCCCTAAAAACCTAGCAACTTCCCAAGGAAGCAGTTTGAAAGACTAAAGAGCTTCTAAAGCTCATGATTTCTTAAGAGAAGAGAACATTACTCTAAGAAAACCATTTCCAAATTATCTGATATTCATCTGAAGCATGGCAACTGCCACCTCGCTCTATACCCGCCAACTTTTTGTAGTCCGCCTCATATGCAGAAATAAATAGTAGCCCAATATATCTTCTTATAACACTTGATAGTTTCTTTTCCATAATATTAACTTTCCAAGCCAATGTAAACTGAAAAATTTACTTGAAATTCATTCA
>NW_027696653.1:0-351 GCF_054177405.1 Leptonychotes weddellii | reverse complement strand
TATCTTCGGGCTCCCTGCAGGCACAGAGGTGCAGTGCTTGCCCACACGAGAGCCACCAGGTATATCTGTTTCCGTCCTTGCTCTCTGACCAGGCAGGAGATTGCTTCTGCTCATAGAACCATCTGTAATCTCTGCTGCTGGAAAGTTCATTCAGTGATTAAGGGCCGTCTTTCCTTTAGAAACCGTCCCCACCCTTCCCATTCCCAGTATTGCACATGCGTCTTCGCCCTTCCTGGCCCCCCAGTGTCCTCCTCTGGTTAATTTCCCGGCCGTTGGCTGAGGTGCAGCCTCCCGCCTTTGTTTTTGTTCTTGTAATTTAATTTTATTTTATTATGTTATGTTAGTCACCAT
>NW_027696652.1:0-351 GCF_054177405.1 Leptonychotes weddellii | reverse complement strand
GAAAAGTAGGCATACACTCGCAGTCTTGTCCTACCAGCTTGGTTCATAACTCCTAGCCCTTTAGATGAATAGCTCTCAAAATAGTCTATCGCCATTTGTCTGATGTTCCCAGACATCCCCTGCTGTCCCAGAGAAGGAGAGATGAATTGTCGAGTGCGCACTGTCTGTGACAGAGTTAAAGTGTGGGACTCTAGGGCCTAGAGGCAATCCAAGAGACCGTCGCCTCAACTCCACGCTTTTATTTTCAGAGAAGAAACTGCAGCCCAAGAAACTTCCACCTCTTGTCTCCCGGAACAGTCTCCGGGAGCTCTGAGTTGCTGCAAAAGAAGACGCGCTGGAGGCCACGTGCAG
>NW_027696651.1:0-351 GCF_054177405.1 Leptonychotes weddellii | reverse complement strand
ATATTTTATTTTATTTTATTTTTTTGAGAGAATCTTTTTTTTAAGATTTTATTTATTTATTTGACAGAGAGAGACACAGCGAGAGAGGGAACACAAGCAGGGGGAGTGGGAGAGGGAGAAGCAGGCTTTCCACGGAGCAGGGAGCCCGATGAGGGGCTCGATCCCAGGACCCTGGGATTATGACCTGAGCCAAAGGCAGATGCTTAACGACTGAGCCACCCAGGAGCCCTCAAGTTGTATATTTTAAATATGTGCAGTTGAGGGGTGCCTAGGTGGCTCAGTTGGTTAAGTGTTCAACTCATGATTTCAACTCAGGTCATGAGATCCAGCCCCAGGTCAGGCTCCGCACAC
>NW_027696650.1:0-6577 GCF_054177405.1 Leptonychotes weddellii | reverse complement strand
TTTTTTTTTTTTAAAGATTTTATTTATTTATTTGACAGAGAGAGAGGAGAACAGCGAAAGAGGGAACACACGCAGGGGGAGTGGGAGAGGGAGAAGCAGGCTTCCTGCCGAGCAGGGAGCCCGATGTGGGACTCGATCCCAGGACCCTGGGATCATGACCTGAGCCGAAGGCAGACGCTTAACGACTGAGCCACCCAGGGTACTTTTGAATGACCAATTTTTTTTTTAAGAAACTCCACCTAGCTTCTCCTTCCAGACATTAGGTGGTCTATTATATGTCTCGACTTCAATCTTTTTTTTAAAGATTTTCTTTCTTATTTGAGAGAGAGTGCATAAGCCTGTGAGGGGAGAGGCAGAGGGAGAAGCAGACTCCCCACTGAGCAGGGTGCCTGATGCAAGGCTTGATCCTAGGACCCTGAGATCATGACCTGAACCGAAGCAGACTCTTAACCACCTAAGCCACCCCCAGGCACCCCTCAACTTCAGTCTTTTGACCCAGGCTTCTGAGGGTTGTTTGTTCACCTTGCGAAGTTTTTAAGAAATGACTGCCACCTTTATGGCCTGAGTTAGTTCTGAGTTTGATGAAACAGGGACAAATAACTTGTGACAATACTTCAGGTAATCCCTAGACTGGTTAAAGCCAACATAACACAATAATTTGTAAGGCCTGCTCTGCTTCCTTTGTAACTTGAGAGAAGATTCTGCACTGGGAAAGGAGTTTATCATCTTCAAGACTGCTGTTAAGCTGGTGAGGGGATGGAAGAAGGGCAAGTAAAATGCCACAAAAATTTGCTACCATTTATAAGTTGTTTTTTTCTTGGTTCAGTGTTTGTTTGGTTGCTGTAAACCTTTGATTCTTCTGCAGAATTATGATAAAGTTGCTTTTGACAATGCTTATTTTTTTTGGTGTTACTGTGGAGGGATGAGAGCTTGGAGCTCTCTACCCTGCCATTGTGCTGATGTCACTCCTACATATTTTAATTTTACATAATGGGAACATGTTCACAAATTTCATGAAAATTTACCATTTAATTATTATGAATTGATTTGAACTAGCTCTAGCACACCTCTGAATTTAAACTCATTTAAAGGTGTATTATCTATACTTTGAATTACATTATGCTATCCAAGCACAACCAAGACCCTTGCCCTCAAGAGAATTTCTGTTCTAATGAGAGTTACTTTATGTAGGGTACTCTGATATGTATTAAAGAGAAATTTCTGGGATATTAGGTTTTGTTTTGAAATTTTCATAAACCATCCTCGATATTCTCTTGATCACAGCATTCTGAATTCTGGTCTCATCTTTGTGGTGTGTGTGTGTGTATGTGTGTGTGTGTATGTGTGTGTAATGGTTCTGTCATCTCTTCCTAATCATGGCTTTTTCTCTCAATTATAAGAATTTAAATGCTTCCATGGGTTTTGCAAAGCTTAGCCAGATATTACTAACTCCTTAGTCAAATCACAAACCTTTTGTGCACAAGACTGGCCTTTTTCCCAATTTTTGTACCTTTACTAGAATCCAACAGCACTATTTTCATATTATCTGCTAAAATCAACCATTCTGAAATGGCTGAAAATATACTCTATTGTAATTTTTGATCAACAAGGTTTAATAAAGTTCCTTCTATATTTAAAAATTTGTGTCTGATCATGCCAAAATACTAATTACTCATAGTGGGGGTTTATATGTTTATTATATATATTGTTGGTTGAAAAATAAAATCATTTTATTTTCTAAAATAAATATTTCCTATCTGTTATATTAATCCCTCTACAAGTTACAGGAAAAAGCAAATCTGTCCTTTCTATACTTTTCACATTCTAGTACTGTATGTTAAATAATGGGAGGAAATGATTCCTGAGCTGGGTTTGAATCAGATGCAATCAATCATCCATTGAATGTGTGAAGCTTGATTATGTACTACTTTTGGTTTCCCAGTTAATTAGACATTACAATAGAAAAAAATAATAAGATTACATAGTAGCAAAGCTACTTACCATAGAACCAAGTTTAAGTTTTCATATGATTCCACAATTTATACTAAATAGGTTGATTTATATAATATATATATGCTTATAAATAACTTTAATTATTCCCTTCCATTTTCCAATCACTGCTGTCACTATTCTTCTAATTCAGAGACTTGCCAAAATCTACCCATTGGCACAAGCTTTATTTTTAGATATGTTGTTTGTTCTCAATTAAAAATCATTGATGCATAGAAATTTTCCATTTATTCACTGATTTGAAAATAATAATACATGGTACTTGAGCAGCATGTTAAGGGAGCATACAATGCATTCATTCTCCAAGCTGTAATTGCAGGCCGTGCTTAGTGTAAAGCAATTTGCTTTTAAACATGAGAGAGCATATGGCCCAAGGAGAGAGTCAGTGCTAGAGGTATTATTTCTATTATTTATTCTGGAATCCTTCCAAAATCTTCTACATAGTGCTTGAAACAAACAAGACTGATCGCAAAGCTACCATAGACCAATATGTCCAAGTCTATAAGATCATCTCAAAATGCATTGAACATTTTATTTATTTATTTGTTTGTTTGTTTTTAAAGATATTATTTATTTATGTGACAGAGAGATACACAGTGAGAGAGGGAACACAAGCAGGGGGAGTGGGACAGGGAGAAGTAGGCTTCCCACCAAGCAGGGAGCCCGATGTGGGGCTCCATCCCAGGACCCTGAGATCATGACCCGAGCCGAAGGCAGACGCTTAACAACTGAGCCACCCAGGTGCCCCTGCATTGAACATTTTAAAAAATATAAATAGTTTATGTTATCAAGTGGTTGTAAAAACAAACCCAGAGAAAATATTTTGGGTCAGTGGAGCTTGAACATTTGTTCAGATGCCTGAGTCACACATAACTGCTTCTATTCAGAAGTCTCCTAAACAAAATTTGTTTAAGGGTGGAGTTAATGTAATGCTTCTCTTCACTTGTGGAATCGTAAAGGATAAACAAGATTAACCATAGAATAAACATAGCCATCAATTTCTTGGTACTAAGTGGATGTAGTACATTTTGGGGTAATTCCAGATAGTTAATTATGTGATAGTCTTGAGAGTTTAGACCAAAGGGGAAATATATGAGCAGTGAATTTGACCATGTGAGAATGAAAATTGTATTAAAGCATGTGCTGTTTTAATGACCAAAGAATTATTGCCATTGCTTTTCTTTTTATCCCAGTAAGTTTTGGAGTTATCACGTAGAAATCTCCAAAGAAATGAGCAGATTGGGGATAGAAAATAATTTTCCATGAAGATCCTTTTAGAACAGTTTGTTAATGTCATTATATCATTCTCTGACCAGGCTGGAGCAGCATATCTCCTTTTCAGCCAGGCGCAAAGTAAAACATACATAACCGTTTGACTCAAGTAATTAAATAGTAATATCACTGTATTGTATGAAAATGATCAGACTGCCTGGTTGATCTTTTTCTTTTTTCATCACTTGTTAAGGTATATTAGGACATTTCCTAAAACAAACTAAATGACATGGGCCATAGTTGCCGAGTGCATTGTCTACTTGCTAGTGTTAAAATACTTTGCATTTGAAATTTTGATAGAATTTGTAATTTATGATAGGTGGGAAGCCCAAAATATTTGCACTGAAAATTGAAGATTTCAAAACACAAAGGCCCAGGGCCAAAAGGGTAGGCAATATAACTGGTAAAAAGAGTTTGATACTCTGTTTAGAGAGTGCTACCATAATGAGTTCGCCCACAGCTCTTATCAATTCCCACTATACTCTACAGGCAATGAATTATGTGGGAATATGATGATGAATCTCAAGCACTCTCTATATAACTAAAAGCACCGCTGCCTGAGAATATTCCACTTGTGATTTGATCCTAAATAACTAGTTTTCAAACCACAAATGAGCCCATCTATCAAATGTTGTCTTGTTCTTCAGCTTACCTTTCACACTGCGTTACAGATGGAGGCAAAAATCTATTTGAACTCTTTTGTTTGAATCTTGGCCTGTGTATGAACAGCTTCTTACTCTGAAAAGGGGCATTTTCTTCACTGTTAATAAAAAATGCCACAGTTCATACAATTGACAACTATTTAGAAAGCACTTGACCTTTGCTATTTTCACCATTATGTATCTCCAAAGGTCTCCTTTAAGGTGTCAAAGAAATTAGCATTAAAGGGACTAACATGCTTTCTATTTCAGCCAGTCTGACATAACCTTTAAATAAAATAGCGTTTGCTTTAGAAATGAATTAATATTTATTTCATTTATTCACAATATGCGCTGAATGTTTTATATTTGTCATGTACTATGCTAAATCCTTTCACATGCATCATTTCCTAATTCACACAAAATTCTCTTTTAAAGAGGAAACTAAGCTATAGAAGGTTTTGTAACCTAATTAAGGTCACATATCTAGTAAAAGGCAAAGCAATTATGTGACCCTATTATCTGAATGTTGAAGTCTGAATTTTTGCCACTATTTTCTATCATTTTCCTCATTATAAAAATCTATCCCACCCACGTTACAATATTTTAAGTATCTCATTAGTTAAGAAGTAAAAGTAACACAGAAACCTCGAAACCAGAGTTTCTCAACCTGATCACTTTTGATAGTTTGGGCTAGTTAATTTGTGGGGGAGGCATCCTTAGGGGAGGTTCATACTGTACACTGTAAGATGTTTAGCAGTTTTCCCGGGTCTAACCATTAGGTGCCACTGGCAAACCCTACCTACTCCTAGCTGTGACAACCAAAAATACCTCTAGATAGTCCTCTGTGGGAGGAGGGTAAAATAACACCTCCTTCTGAGAACTGCTACTCTGGAGAAAACAATGCCCTGTTTTCTCTTTAAGTAATTACAATTATGATCTTAGTTTTATAATTTTCTTTTTTAAATTAATTTATTATTTGAGAGAGAGCGAGAGCAAGCATGGGGGCGAGGGGCAGAGGGAGAGGGAGAGAGAGATGGGGAAGCAGGCTCCCTGCTGAACTCAGAGCCCTTCATGGGGCTCAATCCCATGACCCTGAGATCATGGCCTCAGCTGAAATCAAGAGTCGGATACTCAACCAACTGAACCATCCAGGCCCCCCTTAGTTTTATAATTTTCAATAGCCTGGTAGAATCAGAAGTCCATTAAAAAATAGATAAATGTATTTTCTTGATGTTATTTCCCCTTAATGTTGTTTCCATGGAAACTAAGAGAAGGTCATCTTCTATTGCTATAGTCTCTTCTGGCTGAAGTTTTAAGTTACACAAGACTTGTGTAATTATAAGCATTTTTAAAACAAGATCAATTTGGGGCACCTGGGTGGTCAGTCAGTTAAGCGTCCTACTCTTTTTTTTTTAAAGATTTTATTTATTTATTTATTTATTTATTTATTTATTTATTTATTTGAGAGAGAGGATGAGAGAGTACAAGCAGGGTGGAGAGGCAGAGACAGAGAATCTCAATCAGACTCCGGCCCAACGTGGGGCTCGATCTCACAACCTTGAGATCATGACCTGAGCTGAAACCAAGAGTTGGACGCTTAACCGACTGAGCCACCCAGGCAACCCAAGCATCCATCTCTTAATCTCAGCTCAGGTCTTGATCTTGGGGTTGTGCGTTCAGGTCCCACGTTGTGCTCCACATGGGGCATGGAGCCTACTTAAGAAAAAAAAAAACTAAACTTAAGATAAATTGAATTATGATACTTTGTTAGTGTGGTAAAATAGTGTGATAAAATCTAAGGTCCTTTTGGAAAAAATAAATATTGGCCTTATTCTTATATGTTTTTAGGTGTACTTTTGGAGAATAGTTTTGGCATTGCTGAAGTTTTCTTCAAACGCAGGATCTGAAAGGAAATCTGTAGACATCTCAGGCTTTAGAGCATTCTTAAAGTTTGTGCTGTAATCTAAATGGTACTATTAAAACTTGCTGCATTTAGTTTGTTATTCTACAGGCATCATAGTCTTTTATTTTTTTAATTTATTTTATTTTTTTTAAAGATTTTATTTATTTATTTGACAGAGAGAGACACAGCGAGAGAGGGAACACAAGCAGGGGGAGTGGGAGAGGGAGAAGTAGACTCCCCGCTGAGCAGGGACCCCGATGCAGAGCTCCATCCCAGGACCCTGGGATCATGACCTGAGCCGAAGGCAGACGCTTAATGACTGAGCCACCCAGGCGTCCCTCAAGTCAGTGTTTTACTTGGTAAACATGTCTGAGACCATGCATCCCTGGCTGCTAAGCACCATGGCGGACAGGGCTAGAAAGGTAACAGCTTTATTTTGAGCAGGGGGCAAAGACAAGGCAGCACTTTACAGCTACACTGTAACTAGATCCTGCATCTACAGGCATCATAGTCTTTTTTTTTTTTTTTATTCTTATGTTAATCCCCATACATTACATCATTAGTTTTAGATGTAGTGTTCCATGATTCATTGTTTGTGCATAACACCCAGTGCTCCATGCAGAATGTGCCCTCCTCAATACCCACCACCAGGCCAACCCATCCTCCCACCCCTCTCCCCTCTAGAACCCCCAGCCTGTTTTTCAGAGTCCATCGTCTCTCATAGTTCGTCCACCCCTCCGATTTCCCCCGC
>NW_027696649.1:0-351 GCF_054177405.1 Leptonychotes weddellii | reverse complement strand
AAAAGAAAAATTCAAAAAGAAAAAGAAAAAGAAAAAAAAGAAAATTAAAAAAATTATCTTGGAAAGACTAAAGAATCATGGTAAAAAAGCCATGAATTCTATGTGCAGTATTCCCCTAGTGCTGGAGTTCTGCCATTCTCATTGATTGGTAAACTTGGTCTTGGCTGGCTGTTCTTGCTGATCTTCTGGGGCAGGAGCCTGTTGCCATGGCTCCCAAATGTCTTTGCTGGAGGTGGAATTGCCCCGCCCTTGCGGGTCTGGGCTAAGTAATCTGCTTGGGTTTGCTTTCCATAGCTTTTGTTCCCTGCAAGCTTTCCGTACAGCTTTGGAGGATGAGAGTGAAATGGCGGC
>NW_027696648.1:0-351 GCF_054177405.1 Leptonychotes weddellii | reverse complement strand
CCTGGGTGGCTCAGACGGTTAAGCGTCTGCCTTCAGCTCAGGTCATGATCTCAGGGTCCTGGGATCGAGTCCCGCATCGGGCTCCCTGCTCCTTGGGAGCCTGCTTCTCTCTCTGCCTCTTTCTGTCTCATGAATAAATAAATAAAATCTTTAAAAAAAAAAAAAAAGTCTGTCATTTTACATTTTACTTCTTTTCCCCTTAAAATTGTATTTTTCATATGGTATCTCCACAGAATTTATCTAAGTGAAATGTTACCTTTATATTAAATGGACTTATTAATCATTCTGGCATACTTCTCTGCAGATAAAATACGTATGTAAATAGAAATATGTCTGTTTTACGATGTGATC
>NW_027696647.1:0-351 GCF_054177405.1 Leptonychotes weddellii | reverse complement strand
GATTTTATTTATTTATTTGAGAGAGAGAATGAGAGAGAGAGAGAGAGAGCACATGAAAGTGGAGAGGGTCAGAGGAAGCAGCAGACTCCCTGCTGAACAGGGAGCCTGATGCAGGACTTGATCCTGATACTCCAGGATCATGACCTGAGCCAAAGGCAGTCGCTTAACCAACTGAGCCACCCAGGCGCCCCTCTTACACTTCTTTGTATTTCTATGGTGTCAGTTATTTCTCCTCTTTCATTTCCGATTTTGTTGAGTCTTCTCATTTTTTTCTTTCTGATGAGTCTAAATGTTTATTAGTTTTGTTGATCTTTTCAAAGAACCAGCTTCTAGTTTCACTGATCTGTTCTA
>NW_027696646.1:0-351 GCF_054177405.1 Leptonychotes weddellii | reverse complement strand
TACAAAGGGAACTCTGGTTAGATGCTGCCATCTGCGTCAGTTTTTCTTATTTTAAGGTGGTCATCAGCAAAGGCCTGTTAAGAAATGGCAGCTATTTCACCCAATAGAACTTGCTATGTAACTATCAACTCCAGGACTTAGTCTTTAAAACAACATTCATATCTTTGTTCCAGATTGCATGGATAGACAATTTGGACTGGGCTCAGAAGGGAAAGTTTATCTACGCTGAGCCCATTCAAGAATTTGGGCCTCGGGCGCCTGGGTGGCTCAGTCGGTTGGGCGACTGCCTTCGGCTCAGGTCATGATCCTGGAGTCCCGGGATCGAGTCCCGCATCGGACTCCCTGCTCGGC
>NW_027696645.1:0-351 GCF_054177405.1 Leptonychotes weddellii | reverse complement strand
GCTTTCTTCTCTCTCTCTCTAAAGATTTATTTATTTATTTGAGAGAGAGAATCTCAAGCAGACTCCACACTGAGTGCTGATCCCATGACCCTGAGATCGTGACTTGAGCCAAAACCAAGACTTGGGTATTCAAACGACTGAGCCATCCAGGCGCCCTGGGACCCAGCTTTCTGTGTATAAGCTATGTAGCTTTGGGCAAGTCACTTCACTTCTCTGGGCCTCCGGTTGCCTTATCTAGAAAATGGCTTACTAATCACCACCTCATGGGTCACTGCGAAGATTAACAGAATGCCCAGCCCCTGGGATGGGATTTTCTGGTGTGTCTCCTTTCCCCTGGGCAGCTGGACATTC
>NW_027696644.1:0-351 GCF_054177405.1 Leptonychotes weddellii | reverse complement strand
CAAATATTTAAAAAATGTGTTATGACTTGGTGTCGGCAAGAGTGTGGGGAAACAGGCAGGTACGTAAAGTGCCACAATCTCTTTGGAGGACAATATCACATCATCTCCCACCCCCCAAAAATTCGTTTTTAAGGAAGAATGCATACATTGCACCAGCAAGCCCATTTCTAGGACTTCATTTCACAGATATATGTTCCTTTAGGGGAGAAAAGCCTGAAAGTCACCATTAGGCAGGTGGGAAATTATGACAAGTACTTGTTCTAGAATGTTCCACATCTGGTAAAAAGAACGAAAGCAATCTTCCTGTGCTGATTCGTGATTCCAAGAATCTCCATTTCTTGGAAAGATCTC
>NW_027696643.1:0-351 GCF_054177405.1 Leptonychotes weddellii | reverse complement strand
GTTGTGTTTTCACAACTGTTGCTGTTTTCACAACTTTGTTTCCATGATTTTTTTAAATTCTTCTTTACTTTCCTGGTTGACCCATTCATTCTTTTTTTAAAAATTTTTTTTAAAGATTTATTTATTTGACAGAGAGAGAGAGAGACAGTGAGAGGGGGAACACAAGCAGGGGAGTGGGAGAGGGAGAAGCAGGCTTCCCACTGAGGAGGGAGCCTGATGTGGGGCTTGATCCCAGGACCCTTGGGATCATGACCTGAGCCGAAGGCAGATGCTTAATGACTGAGCCACCCAGGTGCCCCCATTCATTCTTTAGTAGGATGCTCTTTAACCTCCATGTATTTGAGTTCTTTC
>NW_027696642.1:0-351 GCF_054177405.1 Leptonychotes weddellii | reverse complement strand
ACAGACCTGTACCTCTGAAACAAATAATACATTATGTTAAAAAAAAAAGAAGATAGCAGGAAGGGAAAGATGAAGGGGAGAAATCGGAGGGGGAGATGAACCATGAGAGACTATGGACTCTGAGAAACAAACTGAGAGTTCTGGAGCAGGGGGGGTGGGGGGATGGGTTAGCCTGGTGACGGGTATTAAAGAGGGCATGTACTGAATGGAGCACTGGGTGTTATATGCAAACAATGAATCATGGAACACTACATCAAAAACTAATGATGTATGGTGATTAACATAATAAAATTTAAAAATGTAAAATAAAAGAATCTATTTAAAAATATGTACATAATGAGAAAAACTTGG
>NW_027696641.1:0-351 GCF_054177405.1 Leptonychotes weddellii | reverse complement strand
AGGAAATAGAAAACAGTGAGGATGCCCCAGGCTGTCTTTCCACGTACACTGACCCCACAAGGGCTTATTTATGATCCTCCACCCCTCAGTTTCCCATTGTCCAAGCCATAGGGTTAATCTCTTTAGAAAAGCTTCAACTATCAGTCCAAAGGTTTAATACCCAGAATTCATGAGTGATCGATCACCAGCCAGACTTCTCGGAGTCCAGCCCACTGAACATTCCTGTTTCCAGCTAGATAATGTCAGTTTTGGGCTGAATAGTGACTATAGTCCATGTGGATAGGCTGTCTCAACTAGACCCATCTGTATACCAGGCCTCAGAGGGAATTCCCCCTACTCCTTTTCTATAGG
>NW_027696640.1:0-351 GCF_054177405.1 Leptonychotes weddellii | reverse complement strand
TCAGAACATTTCTGCTTTGTAAATGCTTTTGTTTCCTCTCTTCAAAATTACTAAGATTGTGATTAATGCTTGACAGAGTTTGTACTCACTTCCTGCAGAAAGCTGAATCCAAGGAGTCTTAAGATGCACAATTTCATAGGAAATAAAATTGAGGGAGGATGATGGTTAGGTTATTTTGAACCAGTCATTCAACAGAATGCTGTTCTTTTTAAACACACAGGCATTTCTCAGGACTAAGATGCTGAGTGTTCTCAGCTTAGCATCTGATCTACTTTGCACAAGGGAGACACTGGCTGCATATATCAGGATGTTTGTATCTCGGTTTAAATACTCACAAAATCTAATTTTTTT
>NW_027696639.1:0-6578 GCF_054177405.1 Leptonychotes weddellii | reverse complement strand
AAACAGTGTAGGATGTAGCATTTAAGAAGCTTCATGTGGTAAATAACATGGCATTCATCTGTAAAATGTTCAATATCTTGATGTGAGTGGTAGTTTTACTGCTGTATATATAGTTTTTAAGTGCATTCTAAAATAAAGTAATTCTTAATTCAAAAAAAAAAACAAAAAAAAAGAAAGGCAAATTAGAACAATGAGTTCTTGCTTTCTCACCAACAAGACTGCAAATATCAAAAAGTTGGATGTTACAGAGTGTTAATGAGGGTATAATAAAAGTACTGTTGGAAGGGGTATAAATTGGTATGCTTTCTTTGGAGCGCAAATTAGCAATGCCTGTCAGCCTTGGAAATGAGCATACCTTTGGCCCATCAATTCTAATTTTGAGAGTTGATCCTAGAGAGATAATCCTTACATGCGTACAAGGACAAATGTACAAAATTATTCATTGCAGCAGTCTTTGTGATTACAAAAGATCAAAATCAGCCTAAATATTTTCCAACTGTAGAAACAGCTGCATCTAAACAGAGGGACACTAGATAGGTGTTGAAAAGAATAATGTGGGTCTGTAGTGCTGTTGTGACAAGATGATCTTAATTTAGTCCCTCATTATCTCTTACCTGGACAACAGGAATAGCTTCTCAATAGGTCTCCCTGCTTTCATCTTGTCCCCTTGCAGGACCTGTACATAATTGGCGGGGCCTGGTGCAAAATGAAAATGCAGGGCCCTTGGTTAAAAAAATATTAAGATTCCAAGAGAGTGACAGCAGAGCATTGGAACACGGATGGGGGCCCTTCTAAGAGTGAGTCCCTGGGTGACCACAGAGGTCGAGCACCCCTTTGCCACGGGCTGCGAACATGGCGTGCTGTTCTTTCTACCTGAACCACCTTGTCACCACCCTCTCTTTTTCTAACTGATGCACCACATGCCTGTCAAGAAATCACTCAAATGTCACCTGCTTTGGGAAGTTTTCCTTGAACCCTCTTACCCAAGATGCTCTTTCTTTGGTGCTCCCCCAGCTCTTGCACCAAGCCTTATTCACTCTTCCTTCCAATGAATCACAACTACGTGTTTAAAAGTCTCTCTCCCGGAGCTTCTCCGGGGCTTGGCCTGTGGCTTATGATTTTTTGGTAACCCTAGCACCTCACCCGTTGCGTAGCACATGGGATTTGGGAGAATGAATGAGTTGGAGTGGATGAGTTTGGGTGGGTGTGCTAAATAATGAGTCAGATTGCTTCCAGGTTACACCTCCCCCTCGTGTTGCTAAATCTGGCTGGACTCTAATCTCACTGAGGACAACAGGCCCTGATGGCTGGCTCTTGCTTCTGAGAGTCATGATCTAGTTTAAAGATGGTCCCCTGGAGTGGTGGGAGATGCGTGAGCCTGAAGGCCCTTTGGAGGATTCCCCCCAAACCGCCCACAACCATCTCTGAATCTCCTTATACAAGTTCAGGCTTTTAAAATGGGGGTCTGTAAACAAACAAATAAAATAAAAATAAAATAAAATCGGGGTCTGATTTCATCAGGGCCAGCCAGCTCCATCAGTCAGTTCTAGGTTCCAAGGACCTGACAGTAGCTTTAGGTTGTCCCTACTCCTTTGCAAATCTGGCTTCCAAACGGAGGTATGCAATATCCCTATGATACATGAAGATTTCTCAAAAGGTAATCATGCACTGGTATTTTTAAGGGAATTAATTTCTATATCCTCAACTTCCATAGGTACTCTACCTGAGAAAGTTCCTGGAAATGAGGCTCCAAACGGCTTTTCCTTTCTTTTTCTTATTATTTATTTATTTATTTATTTAAGAGAGAGAGAGAGAGAGAGAGAGTGTGTGAGCATGAGTTGGGGGAGGGGCGGAAGGAGAGGGAGAAGCAGACTCCTCGCTGAGTGGGGAGCCCGCCCTGGGGATTTTCCTTCTTAACTGTAGTTCTGCTAGTCTTCATAAGAAAGGTATATCCCTGGCCCACCCTGAATCTTACTAGGGTATATTGCCCAAGGCAATAAAAAAAAATCCTGGAGGTAACAAAGGGACTTTTAAAAATACCAGTTTCAGGAAAACATCTTTTAATTATAGAGTGACATCCTTTATCAAAATTATTTTGGTGGTATGTGAAAAAAAGAGTATGAGGACCACTTGTCCAAGGCAACACATTGTGGTGGCCTCTGGAGGGTTTTCTAGGAAGTCCTGGCCTAGTCCTCTCAGGCTCCAGGCCTCTGAAACTGGACGTCAATTCCACCGGGCCAGCCAGCCAAATAACTTCTACTTGATTTGTTCATAACTTCCACCACAGTTGACAGTCTCCCCCTTGAAACACACTCTCCCCTTGGCTTTGGCCTTATTACACTCTCCTGACCTTCCTCCCTTCCTCTCTGGTTCCTCATCCCAAGCTTCCTGGTCTAATTCCATGTCCTCCAACTGGACTTTTAAATCCAGGAGTTTCTCATGGCAGTGATAAGCCCTCCTCCCTTTCTGTTCTTTTCTTACTAAGAGATTTCACCCATTACCACAATTTCAAATACCACTTGCTTATTCCACATCTATACCTGAATGTTTCACAGGGTTTCCAAACTGAAAAAGGCCAAAGCCAAGCTCATGTTGTTGTTGTTGTTGTTGTTGTTCTTCTTCTTCTTTTAAGATTTTATTTATTTATTTGAGAGAGAGAGAGAGCACAAGCAGGGGGAGTGGCAGGCAGAGGGAGAGGGAGAAGCAGACTCCCCAGTAAGCAGTGAGCCTGACATGGGGCTCAATCCCAGGACCCTGAGATCATGACCTGAGCCAAAGGCAGATGCTTAACCAACTGAGTCACCCAGGTGCCCCCCCAAGCTCATGCTCTTCCCATGCAATATCCCATCCCCTAGGCTTCCCCAACTTAGTACTCCATCTGCCCACTTCATGCCAGAGGCCTGAGAGGCACCCGCAATACCTCCAATGAATAAGCTACTCCTATGGATTACACTTCATGATAGATTTCCCTGATCCTCCAGACTAGGCTACACACCCCTTGTCTACACCCCCCACAACACCTTGCATTTCATAGTGCTTATCCAAGTTGTAATTACATAATTATTTGTGTAATTCTATCTCTCCCTCTACATCATAAGCTCCATATGCACAAGGACCATGTCTGTCTTTTTTTCCCCTGGCACATGGTAAGATCTCAATAAATATTTGTTAAGTTAACAAACGAAAACTCTCAGATTGGGACAACTATGTGTTGAGTGTCCTTGCAATTTAGTACCTAATGCTGTGTGCACAGTAGGGGGCAGCAGAGTATAGATAATGGAGAGAGTCCAGGCCTCCATAGGAAAAAAAGTAACTGTATACATCACTTAACATTCCTGAGACTTTATTTCCTTCTCGGAAATCAGAACTAATTCTCCTTCTCTTGGATCAAAAGAGATAAGTAGGTATAAAAGGGCTTTACTGCTGTTCAAACAGAAGGGAGTGTTATTAGACGCAGTTATGATAAATACTTACTGAATAAATGGACACAAAGGAAGAAGATCTTACTTACACTATGGAACAGTTGTGAGCAGACACTTGACAGGTTCAGAAGGGAGAAAATGAAAGGTCAAGAAGACACTGGCTGAAGTCCAGAGCCAGCCGGAGGCAAAGCTGTGAAGTCAGCACAGTATGTTCTTGGCGGGCTCTCAGTTCTGCTCCCTGACCGCTGCCCCGCCCCCCTGCGGCCAGCCCCGGCCTCTGGTGTCCCGTGACTGGCCTTGCTGCAGGCCTTTCTTTCCCTGTCCTCCTATCAGACCACCTCTGTCCTGTGTCCTGGCCCCTCAGAGGCCCGCTCACCGCCATCCACCATGACAGCTAGTTAACGCAGTCGCTGGATCACTGTTAAAGTGCGAATGGCAGGTAGTATGGTCTTTTACCCCTCCCAATAACAGGAGGTGGACCTTCCTGACACAGAAAAACGATAACCTACTCAAAAAGAATAAATTGCTGATGATAAAGTTTCAGGTTCTATGGAAGGAGAGGAAATGAAAAATTAACAGGCATTATGGCAGTCCTAATCTCGGGCTCAAGAAAAATAATTATAGGGCACGTGGGTGGCTCAGTCAGTTCTGCATCTGCCTTCGGCTCAGGTCATGATCCTGGGGTCCTGGGATCGAGTCCCGCATCGGGCTCCTTGCTCAGGGGGGAGCCTGCGTCTCCCTCTGCTTGCTGCTCTCCCTGCTTGTGCTCTCTCTCTCTCTCTGGCAAATAAATAAATAAAATCTTAAAAGAAAAATAATTATACAAATACAGAATTTGTTAGATGAGACTTGATAGTAATAGAGGAGAAAAACTTTAAGAATTCATATATATACATACACGTTTGTATAACTCAATTGTAATTTACATTAGTAAAATTTACTTTTTGGTGTAGAATTCTGTGAATTTTGACCAATGCAGTCATATAACCACCACAATTAAAATACAGAATAGTTCATCATTCCCTAAAAATGTCCATGTGGTACCCCTTTGGAGTCAAAACCTTCTCCCACCCTTAAGTCCTGCAATGCTGATGTGTTCTCTATCCCTATAGTCAAATTTATCAAGTATTCCTTTTATGAATTTCACTTTGATGTTGCATTTAAGAATTCTGTCTAACCTAAGGTGACAAGGATTTTTCTCCATTGCTTTCTTCTAAAAGTTTCATAGGTTTACATTTAGATCCATGATCCATTTCGACTGAATTTTTAAAATAGACAAACACAAGGTATAGGTCAAGGATCACATTTTTGCATATGAATGTCTAATTACTCCAGCATCATTTGCTGAAAAGACAGTCTTTCCCCATTGCACTTTTGTAGAAAAAATCAATTGGCCATATTTGTGCCAATCTATTTCTGGACTCTATTCTGTTCTATTGATCCAAGTGTGTCTATCCTTTTGCCAATACCACACTGTCTTTATTAGCGTATAACTGTAGTAAGTCTTGAAACCAGATAGTGTGAGTTCTCCAACATTGTTCTACTTTTCCAAAATTGTTTTAGCTTTCTAATTCTTTTGCCTTTCCATATAAATTTTAGAATCAACTTATTGCTATCTATAAGAAAAAAAGCCCTGCTGGGATTTCGGTTGGGATTGTGTTGAATCTCTATTTATTTCAATTTGGAGAGAATTGACATCCTAACAGAATTGAGCCTTCTAATCATGTTCTAATGCTCCATTTAGTCTTCTTTGATTTCCTTTATTGGTATTTTATAGTTTTCAGCATAAAAATCCATCACATATTTTGTTATATTTATCCCTAAGTATTTCATTACTTTGGTGTAGTTATAAATTATATTGTTTATTTAATTTGGTTTTCCAATTGCTTGTTGCCAGCTTGTGTTTCTATATAGAAATACAATTGATTTTTATATTACGACTTTGAATCCTATGACTTTGCCAAATTTATTAATTAGTTGTAGGAGTTTTTTTGTAGATTAAATAGAATAGACAATCATTTTTGATTACTAATAGAGACAGTTTTATTTCTTCCTTTCCAATCCACATGTCTTCTTTATTCCCTGGTCTTGTTGCATTAGTTAGAATTTTCTGGATAATATTGAATAGGAGTGGCAAGAGTGAACATCCTTTTGTGTTCCCAACTTCAGGGAGAAAACATTCAGGCTTTCACCATTAGGTATGATGCTTTTTTGTAGATGCCTTTTTTTTTTTTAAGGTTAGAGAAGTTTCCTTCTGTTCTTAATTTGTTGAGAGATTTTATCATGAACAGATGTTAAATTCTGTTAATGCATTTTCTGCATCAATTGAGATATCATGCGTTTTTTCTTTAGCCTGTCAATACAATGAATTACATTCATTGATTTTTGAATTTTGCAATTTGGGACCAGCAAACTAGGGCAAAACCATAGGCAAGTCAGGAGAACAAAGGAGAGGAATGTTACTTTATAGAGAAAAAGGAGGAAGTTGGGAGGGATTGCTTTGAAGGAAAGTCCCTTTGAGCAAAGTGAGAGTTCAGGGTGGTGATGGTTTCTCATTGGCTGAGTTGTGGCCGTTTCTCACTGGCCGCACTATTGTCAGGCCAAGAGAAAATCTTCCTTCGTCTTGCTGGAGCAGTAAAACAGGCTTCCTCCTGCTGGGAATGCAAGGTCTGTCTCTTCATGTTGGGGTCTGCAACCGACAGTTGGTAAGGGGGTGAGAGCTCCCCCTGCTGGCCTCCGGCTCCATTTTATTTTATTTATTTATTTTTATTTTTTTTTAAGATTTTATTTATTTATTTGAGAGAGAGAATGAGATAGAGAGCATGAGAGGGAGGAGGGTCAGAGGGAGAAGCAGACTCCCCGCCGAGCAGGGAGCCCGATGCGGGACTCGATTGTGGGACTCCAGGATCATGACCTGAGCCGAAGGCAGTTGCTTAACCAACTGAGCCACCAAGGCGCCCCAATTCATTTATTTATTTTAGAGACAGCGAGTGAGCAGGAGGGAGGAGCAGAAGGGGAGAGGAGAGAGAGAATCTTAAGCAGACCCTGCTGCGGGGCTCAATCTCATGATCCTGAGATCAGGGCCTGAGTCAAAACCAACACGTTAACGACTTAGTCACCCAGGCAACAACCCCCCCCAACTCCATTTTTTTTTAA
>NW_027696638.1:0-351 GCF_054177405.1 Leptonychotes weddellii | reverse complement strand
TCTCTCATTCTCTCTCTCTCAAATAAATAAAATAAAAAAATAAAAATAAAATAGGTGTAGAGGGCAGTTTGGATTATTTTTAGTCTTTTGCACTATGAACAATGCTGCAATGAATACCTTTGTGCATCCACCTTGGCATAAATATTGAGGTGGATTTAAAATGAACGCCTGGAAGTGAATTAGTGAATCAGAGGGTTTGCGACTTCTGGATTTAATAGATATTTCCAGAGAAGTTACAGCAGTTCACATGCCCACCAGCAGCATAGGAGAATGCCTATGTGTCCATACAATTCCTAAAGCATCATATCATCCAGCTCCTTGATCTATGCTTATCTGTGGCTAGGGGAAAAA
>NW_027696637.1:0-351 GCF_054177405.1 Leptonychotes weddellii | reverse complement strand
AATTGAAACAGAAATTAAATAGCTCAATTAAACTTTTTATTTTGATGTAATTGTAGATTCACAGGCAGTTGCAAGAAATAATACAGAGGAACCTCATGTATCCTTTATTAGGTTTATCCCAATGGTAACATTTTGTAAACCTAATGTAAAATTTCACAACCAGAATATTGACATTGATACAATCAAGATACAATTTATTTCTCTGAAAGGGCCCCACAGGTTGGCCTTTTAAAGCTAAACCTACTTCTGTCCTATCCCTAATCGCTCATTAACCTTTGGCAACCAATAATCCGTTTTTTATTTCTATAATTTTGTCACTTAAAAAATGTTTCATAATGGGCGCCTGGGTGG
>NW_027696636.1:0-351 GCF_054177405.1 Leptonychotes weddellii | reverse complement strand
GCTCAGAGGGAAGCCCCGGGCGGCCAGAGGGTGGCTGGCACTGCTCACCTGTGACTGCTCCAGACAGGGCTGCTGTGAGGGAGGGAATGAGCACAGAGCCCCACATGCAGGGGCCTGGCGGGCACGGTGGCCCCTAACACTCCGCACAGCGCACGCCCCAGCCCTAAGCCTTGCAGTCGTTAGCTCCGTTTTCTACTGTTTGTCTTGAGCAACGGAGCTTGGCCTTTCTGGACTTCATGTGTCAACTGAGGAAACTAACAGTGACCCCACGCGATTATGGCTCTGTAGTTACGCAGCCAGCCTGGAGCCTGGCATGTAGCAGGTGCTCAGAAAATGCCAGTATTCTCTAAT
>NW_027696635.1:0-351 GCF_054177405.1 Leptonychotes weddellii | reverse complement strand
TAGTGCAGGCAAGGGGTCTACCCACCCCTACACCTCTGCTCTAGCTCAGTGTTCGCAGCAGGAGCAGTACCGCCCTCTAGGGACAGGTTGGAAATTTGCAGGGGCAGTTTTTGGTTGTCATTATCTGAGGATGCCAAGTGGCATTTAGTGGACAGGGCTAGAGGATGGAGTGTACTGCGGGATTTTATGCCGACTAAAAAAAAAAAAATCACCCATTTATTATTTTCTGAGCCTAGATAATAACTCTTTACATAAAAGCAAAAAATAATTTGCATAGTTTAGATATACACTAATATACTTGTTTTTGTTCTATTGTCCACCTGTACCTTTTGACTCATTTTTTCTGTGCTT
>NW_027696634.1:0-351 GCF_054177405.1 Leptonychotes weddellii | reverse complement strand
ACCAATCACTGGACTTAGGGCTCATCCTAATCTTGGGTGACCTCATCTTGATTATATCCGCAGATACCCTATTTTCAAACAAGCTCTCATGGACATGAACCAGAGGTTAGGACTTCAACATATCTTTCTGGGGGACACAATTCAACCCACCCCAGTCAGTAGCCAAGACATTTGAGGTTCCATGACCAGACCCCACAGAAGTCCTTTTCTCCCATCAATGTTTAGTCACTGTCCAGTGTCTGGTGACAGTGACGTTGTTGCTATGCCAACTGCTCATGGCCTGGCTGCCAGGCTGCCTGCCTGTCTTTCCCACTCTCTTTACCCTCCCGTGTCTTTCCCCCTTCCTGCTTC
>NW_027696633.1:0-351 GCF_054177405.1 Leptonychotes weddellii | reverse complement strand
AATACAGTGAATTAAGATGTACAGCTGGGATGCCTGGGTGGCTCAGTCAGTTAAGTGTCCAACTCTTGATTTCAGCTTGGGTCATGATCTCAGGGTCACGAGATCTAGCCCCACATCAAGCTCCACGCTCAGTGGGGGAGTCTGCTAGAGATTCTCCCTCTCTCCCTCTGCCCCCTCTACCCCACCCCCCCACCCCACTCGCACGCACACTCTTGCTCTCATGCTGTCTCTCTAAAATAAATAAACCTTTAGGGCGCCTGGGTGGCTCAGTTGGTTGGGCGACTGCCTTCGGCTCAGGTCATGATCCTGCAGTCCCTGGATCGAGTCCCGCATCGGGCTCCCTGCTCGGCA
>NW_027696632.1:0-351 GCF_054177405.1 Leptonychotes weddellii | reverse complement strand
TTCTTCTCTGTAGCCTTCTTAGCTAAACAGCCCTCCCCTTCCTGAGACCCTGACAGCCTTCTGATCCTACAGGACCCCATTTAAGGTTAAACCTGGGGAGGCAGGAGCTGCCCAAACTTCTTTCACTCCCTGGTCAAAACCTGAACTATGGACCATAGCTAAACAATTTCCCAAAGCTACCAAAGACCCTTGTAAATTTTCAGAGGAATTTAACACTGTGATCCAAACATATGAACCCGGTTTCTCTGGTTTATATTCTAATTATAAAGCTAGCTGGTGAAGGCCAAGCGAGAAACTGGATGCAGCTAGCTCACTGATATAACCCACTAGAAGATTTCTCCAAGTGGACAA
>NW_027696631.1:0-351 GCF_054177405.1 Leptonychotes weddellii | reverse complement strand
TATTAAATTCCCTCTAGGTTTTAATTTTTACTTATTTGTTATGAGCTTCACGGAACAAGGAGAAATCAAAGCAGTTAGGTAAGGGGATCACAGGCGAATGGAATAGATGCTAGTTGCCCAATTATACAGTGAAATGTGTGGTCCTTAACATCTAGGGGGATTGTCCCACCTGCAAGCACACACCTCCACAGTCCCTGACGTGGGGAGGAGGGGAGGGAGGGCAGACCTACCACCCTGGTCTCCATTCAGCAAAATAAGTGGCCATCCGAGAGCCGGGCCTTGGCCAGTGAATCCTGAGCTGCAAGCTCGGGACAGGGCTACGGTTTGTGAAGGGGAGGGAAGGGGACGGAG
>NW_027696630.1:0-351 GCF_054177405.1 Leptonychotes weddellii | reverse complement strand
ACTCTACTATTGTAGCTTGAAAGCAGCCATAGACAGTTCATAAGTGAATAGGTTTGGCTGTGTTCCAGTAAAAGTTTACAAAAACAAACAACAGGTTAGATTTGGACTGCAGGCCAGAGTTTATTTTACCTTTCCAGCTTCATATTCCACAATCTACAAATTGTAGCCAAAAATGGCTATATACTAGCCATTTCAGACCCTTCACAATTCTCTGAACATGATATGCCATCTAATAGGACTCTGCTTTGGTTTATATTTTTCCCCATACCTGTACATCAGCCTCACTTCCTCCTTTCACCACTCCTTGCTCTAATTGTTCTTTGTAAATATCTTTTATATATTTTGTGTGCT
>NW_027696629.1:0-351 GCF_054177405.1 Leptonychotes weddellii | reverse complement strand
GCTAACTGAACCTAATAAACAAAAACCAAAAAAATGAAATAAGGTCAGGTGGGGGGTGGGGCACCTGGTTGGCTCAGTTGGTGAGACTCTTGATCTCAGGGTTATGAGTTTGAGCTCCACATTGGGCATGGACCCTATTAAAAAAAAGAGGAAGAGGGCGCCTGGGTGGCTCAGTTGGTTAAGCGACTGCCTTCGGCTCGGGTCATGATCCTGGAGTCCCTGGATCGAGTCCCACATCGGGCTCCCTGCTCGGCAGGGAGTCTGCTTCTCCCTCTGACCCTCCCCCCTCTCATGTGCTCTCTCTCATTCTCTCTCTCTCAAATAAATAAATAAAATCTTAAAAAAAAAAAA
>NW_027696628.1:0-6578 GCF_054177405.1 Leptonychotes weddellii | reverse complement strand
CCCGCCGAGCAGGGAGCCCGATGCGGGACTCGATCCCGGGACTCCAGGATCATGACCTGAGCCGAAGGCAGTCGCTTAACCAACTGAGCCACCCAGGCGCCCCTACACGCCCTGTTTTCTGGCTGGGGAACTGAGGCCCACATTGGCGACACAGTCGCCATGCTGCCTCGGGCTTGCGGGTCAGAGCTTTGTGGGATGCCAACACCAACAAATCCGCCTCATTGCCCCGACTCTGGATTTCCTCAGGGGCGGCCGGAAGGACAACCAGAGGGGTTTGGGGTTAGGAGATGGGGATGTGTCTTCAAGCCCAGCTGACACCGCCTACCTTCCAGACCTTGGGCCAGTTCTACAGCCTCTCGGACCCTCAGTCTCTTCCTCTAGAAAATGGGAATGACAGTGTCCGTTTCTCAGGTAGTCGGGCAAATTAAGCCCAAATGCGTAAGGTGTTACGTGGACAGACCTCAGCCCTGGCCCTTGTTGTTGCATAGGTTAGAGTCATTGGTCACTGGTCACCGTCCAGAAAGATTGCCTGCTGAGGGGCTGGCTAGGCACAGCCCGGCAGACCCTTGGCAATAGGGCCCCAAGGTAGCCACTCTCCTTCGGGAGCCAATCCTTACCCACCCTGGCACTCACGGGGCCAGCAGGCAGGGTCCTGGCCGGAAACAGGGAGCTCACACTTGCAATGGGTGACGGCAGAATGTCTAATAGGGCTGTACCAGTAAACACCACCAGAGGAAACCAGTGTGCCCTAGGGCCGGCAAAAGTGGGGGCTGCCACCATCCCTAGGCCTGAAGGGTAAGAAGAAGGAGCACATACCGGCCCCCAGGAAGAGCAGCAGTCTTCGGCAGACAACAGAGCCCCCACTGGCCCTCGGCCTGGCAGCGAGAGGGTGGATAAGCACCCCAAACTCTGCGCATCCTGCATCATTCCTTCCCCTGGCCAGACCCCATGGGCAGCCAGAGTGTAGGGGGCTCTGGGCGGGCCAGCCTCCTGGGGCAGGGATGGGCGGCAGTGAATGGTTGGGCGCAGGGGGTGAGGTGGGGACAGGGAGGATGTGCCCCCACCCTACCCCTGGCCCTGGGGTCCTTTCGTTTCACTGCCCCAGTGAAGCAGGTGGCTTCCCCAGGCTGCCAATGTGCAGCTTGGTTTTCTTCTCTTTCCCCCCGCCGCTTTCCCCCAAACCCTTATTTCGAATCTGCAGTGTTAATTGAGAGGCAGGGGCTGCCAAATTGCCCTCAGAGTGCAGAGGGAGGAAATTTGCGTGCTGGGGGGGGGGGCGAGGGAGGGGGAGCATGGGAGCCTCGGAGAGGCCCTCACGGCCATTTAGCTCAGAGTGGGTGGGAGACTAGGGCTCTGGGGTGGTGCCCTCTACAAACATCCTCCAGGCCCACTGGCCTAGGCTTCTGATGTTTCCCTGTGACTACACCTGAGGCTGAGTGTGGACACAAGGAAGTTGATTTTTCCTGGGCATATTTTTAAAACCTCTGTTTGGATGGCCCGTTGCTATTCTGGGCACTGGAGCCTCTTTTCCGGCTGCTTCTGATAAATAATCCGAGGCAGGCCGACTAGCTAGACACCTGCCCTCCGCGACCTGCCTCTCGGGGCCCAGGTTCTTCGTGGTTTTCTCATTTCACCCTCTGCTGGGTGGGAAGCCTTGGCTCCCTTTGGCCACTGGGGAAGTAGAGGTTCAGGAACCTTGCAAGACCCGTCCACTCGGCCAGCAGGTGAAAGGGCTGAACTTAAATCCCCGGCCTGGCTGGAACCAGGGCTCACCATGAGTCCACTCCACCTTGCTTGCTGGTTTGACCTGCAGAATCCTGAAGCCCCTCAGTCCTTCCTCCTGCCCAGAGCCCCTCCAGGAGCCTGCCTCAACTGACCCACAGGGCCTGACCCAGGGCTGATGCTCAGCAGGGAGTAAACACTGGAAAACGTTCCTACTTAGAAATTCATAGCCCAAACCTGAAACCTGAGCCACAGGGTATCCCACTAGCCATCAGGGAAGGATCGGCTTGTTCGGTGCTCTCGCAGTAGCAGCTGGTAAATCGTTTGAACCCTGCCCTAGTCTGTGACTAGCTCTGTAGATTGCTGGGGTCACTGCTCATTTGCTTTCTTTTTCTCTCTTTTTTTTAGAAGATTGTATTTATTTATTTGACAGAGAGAGAGACACAGTGAGAGAGGGAACACAAGCAGGGAGAGTGGGAGAGGGAGGAGCAGGCTTCCCGCGGAGCAGGGAGCCCGATGTGGGACTCGATCCCAGGACCCCGGGATCATGACCTGAGCCGAAGGCAGACGCTTAACGACTGAGCCACCCAGGTGCCCCCATTTGCTTTCTTGGTCAGTTTTTTTAAATTGAGATAAAATTCACACAATATGAAATCAGCCATTTGAAAGTGCACAACCCGGTGACATTTCACGCATTTGCAGTGTTGGGCGACCAGCACCTCTGTGTAGGTCGACGGATTTCCCTGTTAGGAACATCTCGCGGCAACACTATCACACAATATTTGTTCTTGTGTGACTTTGTTCTTGTCTCTCACTTGGCATGACGTCTTCAAGGTTTGTCTTTTTATGGCCGCTAACATCCCATTGTGTGGAGACGCCGCATTCCCAGCTCAGGGTGCAGACCCGAGGCTCCCGAGCTGGGCTGGCCCCACAGGAGTGAGTGGGTGGACCTCAGCCCCAGGTGTGCGGCTGTCGCTCTGGAGCCTTGCCGGGCACGTGCGACCGCTGTGATGAACCAGACTGCATGTCTCCAGGCCTTCCCAAGACGCCGCCAGGTGCCCCCGGCTCCCACATTCACACCACAGCTGATCTTGGTCCGTGTGTCTCCAGGAGCCCTGCCACCCCCAGGGCTGCCATGACCAGCTGTGCAGGTGCCCGGTCCAACGCCATCCTTCCAAGGTGCCAGTGGTAGTGGGAATCGAGCTCACGCTGTCTTCCAAGCCCTGCACCCTTGGGACGGCATCTACCTTCAGGGGATGCATTTTATAGTTCACATACGGGCATCTTGTGGGCACTGGCGGGGTGTGGCCCTCACTCACCGCCCCCCCCCCCAGTACAAAGGCAGCTCTGCCATTCTTCTACATTCACCTGTGACCTTCCTTCTCCCCTGTGGATCTTCACCCGCTGGACCTAGGCTCCAAAGGTTATGAACACCGCCCGTGGCCATGGGTCACCCCCCAGCCTGTGGGTGCACCTGCTGGTGTAAATGACTCTCCAGCCCCCACCCCCACCTCGCAGCTTCTGGCCTTATCCACCCTGCCCCCCGCCCTCAGGAGTTCTAGCCTCCTATGCTCAAGCTTTTCTGGAATATCAGCACCTTCCAGTGGCTCCTGAGAACTCCCTTCTGCCCTCCAGACCCAGGATTTGGAGCTCAGACGCCCGATCAGGTGCCTACCGGCTCCCAGCCCTGCTCCTCCCAGGGTGCTGTTCACCTGGGATGGGCCCCTGCAGCCTCTCGAGCACGCTCAGTACACGCACGTGTGCCCTGTCACGGAGCGGAGGCTCCTGGGTAAACACTCTCCATCTGGGCCTCACACACCCACACCCACGTGCTCGCAGTGCACAGGTTATGCAGTCTTTCCTTCCTACCTAGTCTTTCCTTCCCTTCACACCTGCCTGGGGGGTGTCTGAGATTAAATCTGACCACGAGACAGACCCCACGGGCATACTTACACCTCTTAACCGAGCTGGGAGGCCCAGCCATACAGGTGCATCTGCGTCGTGGACACCGCGCTCTGGAAATTGTGAACCTCTTAAAGGCCCCTCGAGGATGACAGGTTGGGGCCAGGAGCTTAGCAACTCTGGGTCCCCTTGGGTGGTTTTCCCACCCCAGGGTGACTCAGGAGACCGGCAAGGCAAGAAAAACTTGGGGGAAGAGGCCCCTGGAAGCTCCTCTGGCCTGATTTCATGGGAAAGGCATGCCCACCTCTGGGTGCTATGGTGTTCATGGTCTCCTGTGAGGATCTTATCCTGGCTGATCTCCCAGGGCTGCAGGCCCTTCGGGGAATGTCCTGACCATGCACATGGTGGTGGGAGGATGAAAACAGGGCAAGGCCACATCACAGGGCTCCTGATGGCGGTCCCCAAGCTAGCTGCCTCTCTTCCTACGGGAGGTGAGGGTCAAGGTCTGTGGATGTCTGGTGGAAAAGCATAGCAGAGTAGGGAACAGCCAATATAACAGCCCCGAGGCAGGACCGTGAGCTCTCAGGCCGGGGCATTATCAGCAGGCAGAACACGCATGCAACCAGACCAGAAGGAAAACGGTGGCCCGGGCACCTCAACCTGTCTGGCCGGTGTGAAGACTCTGGCTATCCTGAGGGAGGTGGGAACTCTGGGAGGGCTTTGTGCAGGGGAGGAAGGGCTCTGCTTTTAACTGGACCCATTCCTCTTCTGGCATGGGGGCAGGCTGCAGGGACAGGGCAGGGGTGCGAGCAGAGAGACCACGCAGGAGTGCGAGGAGAGGGACCTCATCAGCTTTAAGAACCAGAGCCCACAGGTTCAGGACCCAGAGTCAGGCTCCCGGGAGAGTGTGAGCAGGGTGCAGAGGGGGAGCTGGGAGGGCAGGGTAAAACAGTGGTGAGGGACACGGGTTCCAGCGCCAGGCCACCCGGTTTCAAGGGCCCCAGAGTCCCCTAGCCAGCTGTGCGACCTGTAGGCAAGCTTGTGTGTCTTTCTGCACCTCCATCTTCCCATCCCCCCAAAAATAAGTAGTGGTAGCTAAGACATGGTATCAGCCCCCCAGGAGCTGGTGGGCAGATGTCTGGGGATCTGATTCTGATTTTGTCTCCAGCTTTATTGAGGTATAAATGACAAAATTGTAAGATATTGAAAGTATACATCAGGAGGATTTCAGATGCATAGGTTTGATTCTAATTTCAGGTTAACATGCTACAGGTGAGGGGGGTCAGGGCCAGACTTGGGGGGACAAGGAGGTGCTCGCTCTCAGGGTTGTGCAGGTCCAGGTTGGGCGGAGGCTCTGGTTTTCTCTGCTCCTCATCACAAACTTTTGACCTCTTAACAATTCCTCTTCCTTCAAGTGCTCAGCCATTTTCATTGTTCTTCTGATGAGCCCCCTCTCCTGCAGCTGTGGGGGAATATAATAAGAATAGCTTTGTTTGTCCCCAAACATTATGTTCCCAACTGGAGCCCTGCCTACTTGTTTTTCTTAAAGGCAGCATTATCTGGCTGACTTGAATTTATCTTGTGGTCCACTGTGACACTCAGATTTTTTTCCACTTCTAGCTGCAGCCTGGATTTACAACTTCTAATGCGTTTTTTGGAAAATGTGTCTCATGTTCCCATTTCGATGGGCTGCTCAGTCCTGCAGCAGGTGAGCTGTGCCTGGCAGCCTCCCCAGAACCACGTGGAGGGACAGGGGAGACATTCCCTGGGAGAAGGGAGTCGATAGGTGGTGCTGATGCCAGAGCCTGGGCAGAGAGGAACAACACCGGCCCACACAACGGTTAAACAGAACTCACCCCCTACTGGAAGCCCACCTCACACCCTGTGGAGTGGGCGATGAGAGTGGGGGGTAAGGGAGGCCTCCATCTCTGAGGCGCACTGGATGCCCTCCCTGCATCCCCCACAGAAGTCCAGTGTGACCTTGGGGGAGGATGGAGGATTTGTTTATCCTCCTTGAAACTCTGATGCTTCTAGAAAATTAGTAAGTGGAATGCCAACCCCCTGCCTCTCTGAACAGCTTCATTCCAACATGGGCCTGTCAAGTGTCCAAGCAGTTCGGAGAACAGCAGAACACTAAATACCAACCTGTGGCAGCACAATTATTGTTATTATTATTGTTATTTCCCCTAAAAGGGGGATAATCACGGTGGCCTACTTAGGGGAGTTATTGTAACTAATGGCTTTGGAGGGCTGCCGAAATAGCAAGCGTTGAGTGGGAGGCAGTAGACTCTAGGCAGAGCGAACGCCTGTGTGCGTGGAAGTCTCTCGTCTCCCTTCCTGTGCCTTGGTCAAAGGCCTGGGGTGCCTTTCTGGGACAAGTGGCTCAAATGCATCAGGCCCCTCCTGGGTACTGCCCTGCGCTCGGCCAGGGGGTTAGCCACTCACTGTGGCTGAAGCGAAACGGGACATTTGCAGATACAAGAGGTCTTGTGGTTCTGAACACAAGGGCAGGAATGAAGTCAGGCCTCCCTCTGGAAGGCCCCAAAACCAGGGCCTCAAATGGCATCAGAACACCCCAATCCCCTCTGCGTGTTACATTCATCGTTTATCTATTACTTATTTTTTAGGATCTAACCTTATGTTTATTTTTATTTTTTAATTACTATATAATGTATTATTTGTTTCAGGGGTACAGGTCTATGATTCATCAGTCTTACACAATTCACAGCACTCATTTTTTTTTATTCTTATGTTAATCCCCATACATTACATCATTAGTTTTAGATGTAGTGTTCCATGATTCATTGTTTGTGTATAACACCCAGTGCTCCACGCAGAATGTGCCCTCCTCAATACCCATCACCAGGCTAACCCATCCTCCCACCCCCCTCCCCTCTAGAACCCTCAGTTTGTTTTTCAGAGTCCATCGTCTCTCATGGTTCGTCTACCCCTCC
>NW_027696627.1:0-351 GCF_054177405.1 Leptonychotes weddellii | reverse complement strand
ACCAGGAGCTGGTTCTTTGTAAAGATCAAAAAAATTAATAAATTTATAGCCAGACTGATCCTCCCCGTCCCCCCCAAAAAAGAGAGAGGACTCAAATAAACAAAATCAAATGAAAGAGGAGGAATAGCAACTGACACCACAGAAATACAAAGAATTGTAAGAGAATATTATGAAAGATTATATGCCAACAAATTAGACAGCCTAAAAGAAATGGATAAATTCCTAGAAACGTATAACCTATCAAAACTGAAGCAGGAAGAAATAGAATATATGAACAGATCGACTACTAGCAATGAAATTGAATCAGTAATCAAAAACTGCCAATGAAAAAGTCCAGAACCAGATGGCTTC
>NW_027696626.1:0-351 GCF_054177405.1 Leptonychotes weddellii | reverse complement strand
AGGTAGAAGCCAGAGATGTTAAGGCAGCTGCTGGTTTCTCAAGCTGCCTGAGAAACACTATCCCCTTTTCTTAGCTTTGCCATTTCCTCTCTTTTTTTTCCATCCTCCTGCTCTATTCCTACAGTTTAGATGAAGATGAAGAAATTTCACAACAGAATCAAACAAAGCTAAGTGGTCAGGTCTCCCAACCCCCTTCACCCAGTAGTAAGAGCCAATATATAAATGACCAATTCAAACCAATTCAAACCAAGAGATATATGTCACCTATAAGGATCTTTAGAATGTTCCATAGATTCTATATAGCATGATTGCTTTAAAAAATTAAGCAATGTCATCCTCTTTTTTTTTTTT
>NW_027696625.1:0-351 GCF_054177405.1 Leptonychotes weddellii | reverse complement strand
TTTCATCGATTAATGGATACTGTTTTTGATCAGGCTGATTGGTATCTGGCTCTTGAATATTATCAGTTGCACTGGAGCTTTTGGATTCAGTTTTAGAGGCATCTATAGTAGCACTTGTTTCAGAGGCACTGCTTTTAATATCATCTTTATCAATTTCGCTAGGTTGCTCGGCTACTTTGTCTGTAGTTAAAGGCTCTGTAGTTAAAGGTTTTTTGATTAAGGTTTGATCAGTAGTAGGCTGTTGTTTTAAACTTTCTTCTACTTTGGTCGTCTCTTCTTGATTAACCTCTTTATTCAAGTCTGCTGTTAAATCCGATTGTTCGGGCTGTGGCTGAGACTCTGGCTGTGGTT
>NW_027696624.1:0-351 GCF_054177405.1 Leptonychotes weddellii | reverse complement strand
CCTGACTTGCTTTTTGTGTCTTTTCTACTGTTCAGCTTCTTGCTCACCAAGTCCCAGCTGCACTGATCTCTCTCTCTCTCTCTCTGAAAAAATATAACCAGCTCTTTCTCACTGCAGGGCTTAGTTACCCACTACTCCCTCTTCTCAGAAATTCTTCCTGAATAACTTTGCCTTTTTTTGTTCCTTTTCCTCATTCAAGTATCCGTACCCAGTCCATTTCACTATTTCTAGCTGTTTTTTTTTTCTCTTTATGGTTGTCACTTGAAATTATTTTATTCATTTACTTTTTTATGTGCTGTTTTCTCTTGCTATAATATATGTCCATATCAGAATGGCCTTTTACTTGTCTCT
>NW_027696623.1:0-351 GCF_054177405.1 Leptonychotes weddellii | reverse complement strand
TTCACACCCTAAATTTTTTTACCGAATTCAAGTTAGAATTCATAGGAACACCGGGGCCAGAGTACTGAAACATAAATGAAACCTTCATCAAATATGACAAAGCTGTTTCAACCTTTAAAAAAATGCACTTTCCTCATAAAATAAAAACTTAAAAAATGTATCTAGTTTTTTCCTTTAGTTGTCTGCTTTTCATTTTTTTTCTTTCATCTTTTTTTTTATTCTTATGTTAATCCCCATACATTACATCATTAGTTTTAGATGTAGTGTTCCACGATTCATTGTTTGTGCATAACACCCAGTGCTCCATGCAGAATGTGCCCTCCTCAATACCCATCACCAGGCTAACCCATC
>NW_027696622.1:0-351 GCF_054177405.1 Leptonychotes weddellii | reverse complement strand
GAGGCTAGAACTATGGACTGGGGGATTGCCAAAGTCTGATGTATCCACGGAAATTTTTATGGAAATCAAGGCTGGGTTAAATAACACAGCAATTAAGAAGTAGACATTAATGTTTAAGTTCTGCATCCTTTTCACTGAAATACCTATCTATCATCTATCTATCTATCTATCTATCTATCTATCTATCGAGAGATAAAATATACAGAAGTCTAATTTCTAATACAGATAATTTCTTCCTATCATAGGTTTTTGGTATTGCCAGTTGAAATATCATAAATCTCAGACTATGTGCTTGCAGCATTTTTTTTTAAATGAAGAAAACATCACAAAATAATTAGTTTGGGGTTGTAC
>NW_027696621.1:0-351 GCF_054177405.1 Leptonychotes weddellii | reverse complement strand
TGCTGCTTCTATCAAGCTTGCACGTTGAGCTGGGTGGTCCTGTGATGCACAGTGAGTGCAGCTGGGACTCCTGAAAATGTTCAATGATGGGCATGGAGATATTTGTAACCCATTGATATTTAGGTACAGAAACAAGCAAGTGCAAGTGACACTGTCTTTTGTGCTTGTTAGTACAGTTGATTTCCTTTTTTTTTTTTTTAATGTCAGAGAGTGAATAGGTAAGCACAGAATCATGTGTGCAGAGAGGCTCCCTGGGAGAAACTGCTCTATGGAAAGGAAGCCCCAGACACTGACAGGAAACCTGCAGATTTCCTCCATATGCATCTGCCTGTGGTGTTTGAAGACAGAATT
>NW_027696620.1:0-351 GCF_054177405.1 Leptonychotes weddellii | reverse complement strand
TGCATATCACTTGCTCTCTGTTTCTTGCTCTTTGGAGTCACCTAGGGTCCAAGTTAAATGCAACGATTCATGCCTCACTATGAATGGAGAAATAATTCTAAATCTATTGGCTGTTGGACAGAGGAGCTGTTCTCAAACTCTTCAGTCCAAAGACCCCATTTTAAAAATTATTGAGGACTCCAAGCTTTTCTCTAAGTGTGTTCTATTAACATTTACTCTATTAGAAATTAAAACTGAAGTTTGAAAGATTTATTTCAGGGGCACCTGGGTAGCTAAGTTGGTAAGTGTCTGACTCATGTTCTTACCTCATTGATCTCAGGGTCCTGAGTTCAAGCCCCACATTGGGCTCCA
>NW_027696619.1:0-351 GCF_054177405.1 Leptonychotes weddellii | reverse complement strand
TTTTTTTTTTTTTTTAAAGATTTTATTTATTTATTTGAGACAGAGAATGAGAGAGAGAGAGCACATGAGAGGGGGGAGGGTCAGAGGGAGAAGCAGGCTCCTTGCCGAGCAGGGAGCCCGATGCGGGACTCGATCCAGGGACTCCAGGATCTTGACCTGAGCCGAAAGCAGTCGCTTAACCAACTGAGCCACCCAGGCGCCCTGAAGAATTCAACATTTCTATATGACTTATGGTTAGTAAGAAGACATTATTGTTCAGTACCCATAAGTAATAACAACAGCACCACTGTTTAATGCTCTTCTCCAAAGCAGGGCTGTGGAAGAGTAGATTATTGTTCAGTGAATCTTCAT
>NW_027696618.1:0-351 GCF_054177405.1 Leptonychotes weddellii | reverse complement strand
TTTTATCTTTCTACATGGGTTCTATTTTCCATTCTATTAATCAGCTGTTTATTTCTCCCCTGAAACCTTCCCACTTTCTATGCTTTGGTTATGATCTATGAAACAGAATACGGCATTTTTAAGTGCTGTGTATATCTTGTTCCCCATAATATATGTCTGCTTTTGTATTCTAATATTGTGTTTGATTAAGAACAAATAAAACCACAGTATTTACACTGTTGATCTGTGGCCAATTTATACGAATGCCTAATATTAGAGATTTCACATACATTCTACCAGATTTTCAGTGTCATATATTTATGAACCGCTTCCATGTTGTTGCTTTTTGAAAAGTTATAATGAAGTCTACTG
>NW_027696617.1:0-6579 GCF_054177405.1 Leptonychotes weddellii | reverse complement strand
TACATATATTATAGTATTTGTAACTCAATATTTGTAATGATTGGACACTGAATCATCAGTGTAATATTGTGAGCAGTATTTTGTTTAGCATGTTTTGTTCACTGCTGTGTTCCTCTTCCTAGCTCTGGAACAGTCTGGGGTATGTAGTGAGTGCTCTATAAATACTTTGAATGAATGAATGAATATTGCTCACTATAACTAGATAATATTTTAAAACACTGGACTTCTATCATCAAAACGGATCTGTTTTTGAAAATAGAATTAAAGGAGGTGAAGTAAACCTTCCTTAGTGGTAATTTGGAACTGTTTCCTGTCTGTGGACCAGAAACTTTCCATATACTTTTGAGATTCTCCATGCTTTTTAAGCTTGAAGCAGTGAAAGAATCAGGGCTATTGTGTATCAGCATAAATAGTTTAAAATCAAGAAGGATTTTTCTTACACAAAATTGAGTTTATTTCCGTGAGTAAGCCTGTTGGCAGAATTGGGAGGGTCAGAGTAGAAAAGTAAAGATCTCACTGTTAGGAAAGTCATTTTTGTGTGCTAGCAAAAACCATCCTAGTAGTGATAGGTATGTGCCGCGTTTGTGTGTTGATGTTTGAAATTACTAAGAAGGGAAATTAATTGTTGTTTTAAGTACACTCTACATGGGGTTTGAACTTAAAACCCTGAGATCAAGAGTCATATGCTCTACTGACTGAGTCAGCCAGGCGCCCTGGGGAAATTAGTTTTTCAAGACTTGATTTAATGAAGTTTATCTTCGTTTAGGTCTTTATTAGCTGAAATTCACTCCTTTATTATTAAGGTACAGAAGAAATAAATAAGAAACAATGTCTTTTTTTCCATATTTTCCTCAGTATGTTGAAGAAAATCTCTTTCACTTGACTTGAATACAAGTACACCACTACTTCGTCATCTATGCCATTTAATGTTTTGTATATTTATACAGCACATGCATTACATTCCTATTTAATGGAGTAGTGTACAATGAGTGAGTTCCAGACATAAGTGTTCTGACAGGTGAACTCAGTAGCGGTGATGATGTCTTCATAACACTGGTATAGTCTCTATCTTAACACATTACTCATATCTTAAATGGCTGTAGGTCCCATTTTTTTGAACTTTTTAGAACAGTGATTTGCAAACTTAAGTGTATGTAAGAATCACTTTGAAAATAAGTTCCTGGATTCCATCCCCCGAGATTTTGATTTTCTAAGCCCAGGTTCGGCCAGGCATCATAGGTGATTCTGATGCGGATGGTTCATAGATCCTAATTGAAAAGAATTTTAGTGCGTCTTTGACTTTAAGATGCATGAAACTGGAAAAGGCAGGGAAGCTGAGCCTAAGGGCATACTACCATCCAGTAGCATGTTGATCTTGGTGGCATTCTTGCTAATGTTTTAAATTTTGATTTCTTAAATTGCCCAAGTAATACTTATTTCAAGCCTAGAGAGTAGGAGGAGTTGAGAGGGAATCATGTTTATAGCTGTAGATCATTCACAGCTTTTCTGGTTTAACTAAGTAGTTTTTTTTCTCTGAGACCATCTGTGTGGAAAGCCCTGAAGAGGGGAGAGAAAAGGTTGATACTTTTGGACCATGGTGTACTTTGCAGGTGGAGAAGGAGGTAGACTTAAACAACTTTTGTGACTCAACTTGGGAAGTTTAACCACGTTTTTAAGTTGAGAATTAGAAGGGGAGCCCTCCCAGGTGTGTAATCCAAACCACAGCCCAGTAGAGGAATCCCAGTGCCGATGACACTAACCTGAGATGCCGGCTCGGAGTTGCTAGTAAGGAACTTTTCATTTTACCTTTTATTTCAGTGCTTTCAGCACTCCACTTCTCGTAATTCAAAAAGGAATCTTGGGTTTTAAATGACCTGATTCCAGACCAACCTTTTCTTTCTTTTTAATTTAACATTTTAAAAATTAAAATTTAATTCATATGACATAAAATTCACCCGTGTAAAATTCAGTTTTAGTATACTCACCAGGTTATGCCACCTTCACCGCTATCTAATTCCCGAACCTTTTTTTTTTTTAAAGAACGTTTCTATTATGCAGGAAAGAAACTCTGTACCCATTAGCAGTCGTTCCCCGCTGCGCAGCCCCCTTTCCCATTCCCTGGCAACCACCAACCTATCTTCTGTCTCTATGGATTTGTCTGTTCTGAACATTTCAGTGTAACGGAATCATACAATATGTGGCTCTTTGTGTCTGGCTTCTTTTGCTCGGCATGTTTTTTAGGTTCATCCATGTATTTACTTCATTGCTTTTTATGGCTAAAATTCCATTGTGTAGATTTGCCACAGTTTGCTTACCCATTCATTAGTTGATGAATACCAGGTTGCTTCCACTTTTTGGCTATCATGAATAATGCTATGAACATTGTTTACAAGTTGTCCTGAGGACATGTTTTCAGTTCTCTTGGGTATATACCTAGGAGTGGAATTGCTGGGTCATTTGGTAACTCTTGTTTAACATTGAGGAATTGCCACATTGTTTTTGATTGTGGCTATTTCATTTTACATTCCCTCCATCAGTGTATGAGGGTTTCAGTTTCTGCACATCCTCACCAATTCTTGTTATTGTCTTTTTTTAAAAAAGGGCTAAATCGGGGTACCTGGGTGGCTCAGTCAGTTAAAGGTCTGCCTTTGGCTGAAGTCATGATCCCAGGATCCTGGGTAGGAGCCCTCTTGGGTTCCCTGCTCAGCAGGGAGGCTACTTCTCCCTCTGCCCCTCCCCCATCTCTCTCTCTCTCTCTCTCTCTCTCATAAATAAAATCTTTTTTAAAAAAGTGCTAAATTATTCTAGAATTCTTTATTTTATTTAATTTATTTTTTTTTAAAAGATTTTATTTATTTATTTGACAGACACAGCGAGAAAGGGAACACAAGCAGGAGGAGTGGGAGAGGGAGAAGCAGGCTTCCCGCGGAGCAGGGAGCCCGATGCGGGGCTCGATCCCAGGACTTGGATCATGACCTGAGCTGAAGGCAGACGCTTAATGACTGGGCCACCCAGGTGCCCCTAGAATTCTTTATTTTAAAAAAAAAACACCCTCCACCCCCCACACTGCCATCTATAGTTTAGTTCCTGAAATCTTGCCCTCTCCTGCTGGATATACCTTCATTTGTCTTGTGTTCATAGAGGTGACGATTTCATTAAGTTTAGTAATTTCCTGCCAAATATTGATCATAATTTTCATTCCTATATTGATTTCTTGTGAATATTTTTAGGTAAACTTATTTTTTTCTTTTTTTCCTAGTTTCTTTATATAGGTCATGTGCTGTTTCCTTTTTTTTAAACTTAAAAATGAGGTGAAATTTATATAACATAAAACTTGCCATTCAGAGTGTACAGTTCATTGCCATTCAGCACATCCATGGTATTGTGCAATCACCATCTCTTTCTAGGTCCAAAACGTTTTTATTACCCAAAAAGAAAACTCCATACCCATTAAGCAATCACCTCCGATTTTTCATTGTCCCTCCAGTCCCTGGCAACCACCAGTCTTCTTTCTGTCTGTGGGTTTATCTATTCTGGAGAGTTCATAGAAATGGAATTTAAAATATGTGATCATTTATGTCTGGCTTCTTTCACTACAAATAAAAAGTTAAAAAATTAAGAAAAATACATTTTTATCTCATTATTATCAAAGAATTAAGAGGCCTGTCTTATACAATGAAAAATAAAAACTGAGTTAAAAACTGAATCAGTTTTGGGTAATGTGTCATGAGTGAATATTTACCACCTACTATTTCCAACTGATGGTAGTTATCAGAGAGAAAAAGCTAAAAATACGTCAAAGCCTGTCCAGTGAAAGGCTCAGTTTCAAAATACAAATCCAAAGTTATATATTTCTATACGGTATAAATTCCAATACAGTACAATTTGGAAGAAACCGAAAGATGACACTAAGACAAGGCACACAAATCTCTAACCCTTAAATATATAGATAGATTTGGGGAATATGTGGAGATGAAAAAAGCAGGAAAAAAAAAAGCAGAAAGCATTGCAGTGCCAAGTGAGCCCTGTTTTCGGAGCAAGCTGCCTGTGACTTGCCATACTGGAATTTCTGTAGCCACTCACCTTCCTGGGAAGAGCGTGGATAGTGGGTGTTTAAATCACTGGGGAAAACAAGCACTGTTCTAACCAGTTGTTGAGGAAGCCAACATTATTTGTAATAGGTAAAAATGAGAACCTGTAAGCATGTTTTGTTTGGTCTGTATGTGAATCTGTTGACATAATTTTTTGTAATTGAGATATAATTGACATACAGCATTGTATTAGTTTCATGAGTGCAACATAATGATTTGATATACATATATAGTGAAATCACCACAGTAAGTCTAGTTAATATTCTTCACACATAGTTACATTTTTTTTCCTTGTGAAAACTTAAAATTTACTGTCTTAGCAACTTTCAAATAGAAGGAACAGTATTATTATCTGTAGTCACCATACTGTGCATTACATTCCCAGGACTTACTTTATTGGGAGTTTGTACCTTTGACCACCTTCACCCATTTCACCTACCCCCTGCTACTGACAGCCAGTAATCTGTTCTCTATATCTCTGACTTCTTTTTTGCTTTTTTTTAGATTCCACATGTAGGTATTTGTCTTTCTCTGACTTATTTCAGTTAGTGTAATGCTGTCAGGATCCATCTATGTTGTTGCAAATAGCAGGATTTCTTTCCTTTTTTATGGCTGAATAGTATTCCATTGCACATGCATGTGTGTATTAGAGTAGTCTTTTAAGATCTTTTGTATTTTTGTGATTAACATCTCCTCTTTTATTTCTGATTTCGAGTCCTCGTTTTTTTTTGGGCAAGCCTAGCTAAAGGTTTGTGTATTTTTTATCTTTTCAAAACAACAGCTCTTCATTTTTTTTTTTTTTTTCTGCTCTCTTTTCAGTCTCTATTTCATTTATGTCTGTTTTGATCTTTGGTATATTTCATCCCTTTACTACTAATTTTGGGATTAATTTAGTCTTCCTTTTCTAGTTCCTTGAGGTGTAAAGTTAGGTTGTTTGAGATCTTTCTTGTTTGTTAATATAGGCATTTATCACTATGAGATTCTCTGTTAGAACTGCTTGTGCTGCATCCTGTAAGTTTTGGTATATTTTATTTTCATTTGTTTCAAGCTATTTTTTTTTTATTTTTTCATACATTGTTTGTTCAATTGCATGTTGTCTAATCGCCACATATTTACAGATTTTTCAGTCTTCTTGTAATTGATTCCTGTTTTAATACCATTGTGGTTGGAAAAGATGCTTGATACCATTTCAGTATTCTTATAAGAGACTTTTTTTAAAGACTTTTTATTTATTTATTTGACACAGAGAGAGAGAGATAGAGCACAAGCAGGGGGAGCGGCAGACAGAGGGAGAGGGAGAAGCAGGCTCCCTGCTTAGCAGGGAGCCTGACTCAGTGCTCCATCCCAGGACCCTGAGATCCTGACCTGAGCCGAAGGCAGATGTTTAACTGACTGAGCCACCCAGGCGCCCTATCATTTCAGTATTCTTAAACTTACTAGGATTTGTTTTGTGGCCTGATACATGATCTTTGCTGGAGAGTGTTCATGTGCGCCTGAGAATAATGTATATTCTGTTAGTTTTGGACGGAATGTTCTATGTATATCTCTTAACTCTGTCTGGTCTAATGTGTTTTTTTTCTTAAATTTTAAATCCAATTCACTTAACATACAGTGTTATATTAGTTTCAGGTGTACAAATATCTTGATTCCACAATTCTGTACATTATTCAGTGCTCATCATAAGTGTCCTCCTAAAAACCCCTTTACTTATTTCACACCCCTCACCCCCAATCTGGTAACCATCAGTTCTCTATAGTTAAGAGTCTACATATGAGTAAAATCATATGGTATTTGTCTTTCTCTGACTTACTTCACTTAGCATTATACTTTCTAGATTGATCCGTGTTATTATAAGTGGCATGATTTCATTTTTTATGGCTGAGTAATATTCCGTGTGTGTGTGTGTTTGTGTGTGTGTGTGTGTGTGTGTCTGTATATGTATGTATCCATCTGTCCATCTCTCTGTCCATGTATCCTATATATACACACCACACCTTCTTATCCATTTATCTATCAGTGGAAACTTGGGCTGCTTCCATAATTTGGTTATTGTAAATAATGCTGCAAAAACTGAAAGGGACCATCGACAGATGAATGGATAAAGAAGATGTGGTATATATATATGATGGAATATTATGCAGCCATCAAAAGGAATGAAATCTTGCCATTTGCAGCGACGTGGATGGAACTGGGGGGTATTATGCTGAGCGAAATAAGTCAATCAGAGAAAGACATGTATCATATGATCTCACTGATATGAGGAATTCTTTTTTTTTAAAGATTTTATTTATTTATTTGAGACAGAGAGAATGAGAGAGACAGAGAGCACATGAGAGGGGTGAGGGTCAGAGGGAGGAGCAGACTCCCTGCTGAGCAGGGAGCCCGATGCGGGACTCGATCCCGGGACTCCAGGATCATGACCTGAGCCGAAGGCAGTCGCTTAACCAACTGAGCCACCCAGGCGCCCTGATATGAGGAATTCTTAATC
>NW_027696616.1:0-351 GCF_054177405.1 Leptonychotes weddellii | reverse complement strand
CTCCTCCGTGCACCCCCAGAGAAAAGCAGTCAGTCACTCCCATCCCCCCGTCTCTGGCCACACTCCGTGCTCACCTGGCCTGTGACCGAGCGTTTCTATCTCTGGCACCCAACTCAGTGTGGAGTCTCCAAACCCAGTAGATCCCTGCGGTACGCTCCTGCGCTGCTCCTCCCGGGGGAGAAAGGGGAGTCTCCCCAGATCTGCCACTTGTTGGGTCCCTGCTGGAGGAGCAGAGCCCTGACTGTGCCGCAGATCATGGTTTATGGCAACTCTGAGCTGAGAGCCCGCACCACAGCTCCGTCTCTGCAGCTGGCTTCCCTGCTCCGATACCTGGGAGCTCTGCCACACTCA
>NW_027696615.1:0-351 GCF_054177405.1 Leptonychotes weddellii | reverse complement strand
AGATAATAGATGATAGATAGATAGATAGATAGATAGATAGATAGATAGATAGATAGAAAGATAGAAAATTCTGATCTAATTATATATTAGACATATCTTCATAGATAGGGTCAAATTTATTTTTTGAATTTGGCCACAATTTCCATTGAAAGAGAACACCCCTAACGTTGATTAATTTCCATTTAATCTTAAAAGAAATAATAATCTTACAAAGTTAGCAAGTAGCCAGGTATCTGTCCTATGACAAAATACCTAATTTTTTTTTTTTAAAGATTTTATTTATTTATTTGACACAGAGAGAGACAGTGAGAGAGGGAACACAAGCAGGAGGAGTGAGAGAGGGAGAAGCAG
>NW_027696614.1:0-351 GCF_054177405.1 Leptonychotes weddellii | reverse complement strand
AATATATATTATGTAAATATTTGATATATAATATATAGTTATAGTATTTTATAATTAGTTATAATATAATTAAATATTTATATAATATATATTGTTATAAAATATTATCATTTAACAGATGGGGATATTGAGTCAGTCAATGATTAATTATTGGTCAGTGATTAATGAATTGAGTGGTAAATTCCTTCTAAATACTTAATGATGAAGGCATGAACTGAGAATTCTAATGGCAATAACCAAATATTTCCTTGCTTTAGAATATATATTACCTAATATTATATAACTTATAATGAAATATAATCTGAAACTTTCAAAAATGAAGTTTTTGTGTTAAAAATACAATACTATTTA
>NW_027696613.1:0-351 GCF_054177405.1 Leptonychotes weddellii | reverse complement strand
TGGGCTGAGCCCGGAGTGAAGCAGCAGGGGCAGGCTGTGGAGACGGATCACCTTCAGGGCACAGCGCCATGGCGCTCCTGTCCCCGTCTTACAGAGAGAGAGACTGAGACTGGCAAGGCCCTCTTTCCTCCGGGTTCCGCAGCTCAGTGAGCGGGACCAGGGCCTCTGGGAGCCCGCTATGGCTCCACCCTCACCCGCCGATCCCCTACTCTCCCACACCCTCATCCACCCCCAGCACCCCCACTTTTTCCCCGTCCCAACTCCTGGCCATGTTCCCTCTTAATCCCCTCCAGCCCTGACCCAGCCGCCTGGGACACACAGCCGATGACAGTAGTCGATCTGGAGCCAGAC
>NW_027696612.1:0-351 GCF_054177405.1 Leptonychotes weddellii | reverse complement strand
TGGGCCTCAGGAACATCTAGGTCGGTGTCCTCTCTCTCCCTCACTTCCTCTGGAATTTCCCTAGAACTAGTTGTCAGAGGACCTGGAGGCCAGTGGTTGTTGATTCAGCCCTCTGGGATGATACAGGTCTGGGTCTGTGTGTGCAGACAGATAGAACGCAGCGGACTGGCTGGGGGGCCAAATCTCCTGCTGGACGACTGGAGACTTCCACAAACAGAGGGCCAGGTGGCCCTGGCTATGGTTCTAGGTTTTGGGTGTTTTTTTGACCCTTTCAGTTTCTCTGCCTGATGTTGACCACTAAATTGTTATAACACAGAAGCTAGATCTCTTTCGAAGTGCTATTTTGTATTG
>NW_027696611.1:0-351 GCF_054177405.1 Leptonychotes weddellii | reverse complement strand
TGGGGCCCAAGATCTGTGCCTGGTCTGCACCTAAAGCCCTGCCTGGGCCTCCATGATCCCACCCATAAAATAAGGAGCACGTTAATACCTGCATTCTGCAAACTGCTCAACAGAGGTGACACTGAGCTAAAGAGGTCTGATCAGTGCAGGACTTCTCAGGGCCTTTAGTACGTTGGTGTGCATTGTGAATTTCCTAGGGGGGGGATGCAGGATGCAGGGTTTAACTAACACAAAGTAGTATTTTTTGCACTATGTACCACTCAGCACGGCTTGGGAAGTGCCCTGTGAGCTCCCTGAAGTCTCATTTCCTTCCCTGTAAAACAGGGGTGACCATAGCACCTGCCCCCTGAA
>NW_027696610.1:0-351 GCF_054177405.1 Leptonychotes weddellii | reverse complement strand
CCCGGAGGGTTCCACCCCCCGCTTAGCCACCGGAGCGACGTCCCTCAGCGGAGCAGACTTTTAAAAGTTCCGATTTTGTGCTCCACGGCTCTATCACTTGCCAGAAGCGGCCGATGGAGGCCCCTCCCCCGCCGTCTATCCTCCCGAATATCACCTCGGATTCACTTCTCCGCACGTCCTACCTTCCAGAAAGTGGTCGCTTTTCTGTTCAGAGAGTTGTTGCTATTCCTTTCTTCGATCTCCCGTTGAGTTTGTAGGTGTTCAGAATGGTTTGATCCCCATCCAGCTGAATTCCTGAGAGGAGACGAAATCCAGGTCTCCTACTCCTCCGCCATCTTGCTCCGCCCCCCC
>NW_027696609.1:0-351 GCF_054177405.1 Leptonychotes weddellii | reverse complement strand
CCCAAGTAGGAGCCTACTTATTAATTATATAGCTCCCCATACCCTTCCAAGAATGATTCTCCATCATTATTGGATCTGGGATAGGGCTGGGATTCACAGTTTTAACAAGTATCCCAGGGGATGCTTATCATCAGGTAAGTTTGGAAACATTAGCCCAGGGCCAGGAAGAGCACAGTTGCCAGGTTACAAGTTAATTTAGGAAATATATCCTTAAAGATGTACTAAAGTGGAATGCAGGATGGAGATATGACTTGGGACCCAGTCATACATTCTCAGGAACCACGGAGTAAGGGAAAACTGCATCCTCTACCCCTGCTCCATCCTGATTTCCAGTCTGAGGTGTGTGTGTGT
>NW_027696608.1:0-351 GCF_054177405.1 Leptonychotes weddellii | reverse complement strand
TGAGGCCCCCATGGGGAGGGCCATGTGAGGATGAAGGAGGGAGCTGAGGCAAGGAGGGGAAGGGGAGCCCAGGGAGGAAGGTGGGGGGCCAGCATGGGTTTAGCCCCGCTAGGTGCCCTGTCCCTTACACTTTACTCCCCTTCACTGAAGGGAGGAGAAGATGGGGGGCTGAGATTGGCCAGTCTCTCAGAATCCATTGTCTCCCCGCATGCCCCCTGCCTCAGGAGGAGCAACAGATCCAGTGGGAGTGGGGATCCCATTACAGAGGATCCAGGAGATGCGGTAGGAGGGGAGGCAATTGTAGAGCAGCCTCTCAAATAATTAAGGTTAGTAAAAATGGCCGATTTCAAC
>NW_027696607.1:0-6579 GCF_054177405.1 Leptonychotes weddellii | reverse complement strand
AGATTTATTTCTTGTGTCTTTCTGTCATTTGTTAAGTGATGTGGTGAGTATGAAGGAGATGAACAAATGCATGAGAGAAAGAAATAGGGTAGCAAGAACTCTATTTCCTCCTTTGCCTGGATCCTCACCTTTGATCCTTTTGGGGCTTTTATAATACCTCTAACAGCTAGGATTTTGATCTAAAGAGTAAGAAAGCCATCTATTATTTCCTTGGCTTTTCATACTGGTGGGCTTTACAAGATTTTTTTCTGCCTTGGTGCTTTTAGAAATGTCATTTTCTCTTCCTAGAATGCCCTTCCATACTCAAATCCTTTCTTTATATGGTGCATGCCTACTGATTCTTTGCAACTCAGCTGGTTTCATTCTGGAAATCTTTACCTATCATTTTGATTTGGATGTCTTCTCTCTGTGCTCACATAGTATTCTTTGCTTTGTAATGTAATACCTCCTACATTGCCTCGTGTCATTGTTTGATTGTCTTTGCTCTCATTGTGAGGAAGGAAGACGCAATGCTGTTTGACTTTGTATCCTCTGTACCAGCACAGAGTGAACATCCAATAAGTTCTGCTGAGTGAATGAATATGGTATCAGTAGAAGGTGGGTGTAGGTCACTTTTTAATATTTCTTAGATCAAGGCAAATGGGTTAATCAGGGCATAACAGACATTTTGTTGAAATTGAGAAGGTGTTTCTAAAATTTATACAGAAATGCAAAGGATCTAAAATAACCAAAACAACATTGAAAGTGAAGAACAAAGTTGGAGGACTGCCTGATTTGAAGATATACTATAACACTATAGTAATCTAGATTATAGTATAGTATAGTATAGTATAGTATAGTACAGTTTAGTTTACATAGTATATATAAGGATGGACAAATGACCAATGGTAGAACAGTGTCTAGAAATGGATCCACATTTATATAGTTATTTGATTTTCAACAGTTGTCAAAGCAATTCAATGGGGGAAAAGATAGTCTTTTCAACAAATGAAAGTCTTTGTGACAAATGGAAGTTTTCCCAACAGGCTTTTCAACAAATGGTACTAGAATAAATGGATAAAGCAGGAAAAAATTAAACCTTGACCCCTACCTCACACCACACAGAATGATAACTCAAGATGGATCATAGACCTAAATGTAAAAGCCAAAATTATAAAGCTCCCCCCCAAAATAATTTCTTCACGACCTTGTGGAAATAACATTACTTCCTAGGAAGGATTCTTTTAAAAAAAGTTTAAAAACTGAATTTCATAAAATTGTAAACCTTTTGTTCCTTAAAATATACTATTAAGAAAATTTAATGGCAAATCATATTCTGGGGAAAATATCTCCTATACACATATGACAAAGGACATGTATTCAGAATATATAGACAACACTACAACTCAATAATAAAAAGACAAACAATCCAATAAGAAATTGGACAAAGACTTGAAAAGATACCACACCAAAAAAGATATATAAATGGCCAATAAATGCCATTTATTTTTTTATTTTTTAATTTTTTTTAAAGATTTTTTTATTTATTTGACAGAGAGAGACACAGTGAGAGGGAATACAAGCAGGGGGAGTGGGAGAGGGGCAAGCAGGTTTCTGCAGAGCAAGGAACCTGATGTGGGGCTCAATGTGGGGCTTGATGTGAGGCTCGATCCCAGGACCCTGGGATCATGACCCAAGCCAAAGGCAGATGCCTAATGACTGAGCCATCCAGGGGCCCATAAATGTCATTTATTTGGAAAGGGGCTCAATATCATTAGTCATCAGAAAAATAAAATAAATAAAATAAAAATTAAAACCCCAAAGAGATATCACTATACACCTGCTAGAATGGTTAAAATTAAGAAAGCTGAAACATGCATGTACTGAATGGAGCACTGGGTGTTATACACAAACAATGAATCATGGAACACTACATCAAAAACTAATGATGTAATGTATGGTGATTAACATAACAAAATTTAAAAAAATGTTAAAAAAAAAAAGAAAGCTGAAACATCAAGAAAAGGTGAAACTGTAGAAAAACTGGAACTTTCATGTATTTCTGCCAGGAATGTTAATGGTCCAATTATTTTGGAGAACTGGCAGATCCTTATAAAGTTAAACATACATAGACCCCATGTCTTAGACATGCCACCTTTAGCTACTTGCTCCAGAGATATGAAAACATATGTATAAAACTTATGTTTTATAAGTTTTATTCATAATAGCCCAAAATTGGAAATACCTGAAATGGCCTTCAATAGGTGAATGGATGTACAAATTATGAGAGAGAATACAATGAAATGCCACTTGGCAATAAAAAGGAACATATTAAAGACACATGCAACAACTGATTGAATAAAATAAGCCAGCTCCAAAAGGTACATACTGTATGAACCCATTTATGTGAAATTTAAGAACAGGCAAATCTAATCTGTTGCAAGAAATCAGAATAATGGTTGCCTATGGGGGTGTGGATTGACTAAAAGAAAGCACAAGGGAAATTTCTGGGCAGAAGATCATGTCTATATTTTGGTGATAGTGATTGCCTCAGTCAAAAGTCACTGAAATTTGCATTTAATATCCATGCATTTCACTGTATATAAATTTTACTTAAAAAAAGAGACAACCCATGAATCAACCCTAACCTATATTGTGAAGCATACAGTTATGCAAATGGCCTTTGGCATATATACTCAACACAAACTCTGACAGGGGTGGGTAATTAGATTCATTTTTCATGGAAACCATTACAACTAGATTATTAGCCTTGTTCCCTTAGTAACTGAGGATTCTTGCTTGGCCAAAACATATTTTACTAATTGATAATCATGAGAGAAAGAAACAAACGTGGACCAAGAGAGAGAGACTGGGATTTTAAGCTCTTCGAGTGTCTGCTTTTTTCATTGCTATACCACTGCTGCATGGTGTAGGGCTGGTATAGACAGGCCTCCAAAAATACCTGAATGAAAGGAATAGATGGATGAGAAAGACAAAAAAGCAGGGTAGGAAGAGGAAAGGAGAAGGCTGTCAGGGAGAAGGGAGGGGAATGAAAGGAAGGGAATCCAAAGTGCATAACACTGTGTGGCATATCCTAAAGGCTTTGCTGCATTGTATCCATCCATCCTGGGGTGGCTCTCCCAGGAGAGCAGAGCAGCCCCAACTGCACAGCTTGGGGCGGGGGGATGGGGGAAGTGCTGAAAAGCATCCTCGTGTTTCAGAAATAGCCTATGTGATTATAAAATAGATGCAGCATTGAAACCTCATTTCAGGAAAGCAATTCAGGGAGAGCAGACATTTAGATTGACTACGATTATCACATTCAAGAGATGGTTGGTAATAAATGTCTGTTTTTCTCCAGAAATATGGGGACAACAGACATAAGAAATGCAACCTTAATAATTGAGAAATCAAGCTGTTTGCCCACAAATGGAAACTTCATTACATTGCTGACTTTTACCATTACAGAAAAAAATGTCAGTTCATTGTCCTCTTCCCACCACCCCCAGATCTAAAAGAGAAGGCCTGAATCAGACAGGGCTTGTAAAAGGCATTATGTTTGTATCCAAGGAGCTCATGTGATATAGAAAGAGGACAGTCGGAGAGGACAAATCCAGGGAAATATAACATTGTGTATGGAAGATTGAGGTCAGGCAACCTGATATCCATTTCCAGGTCTCCCAGTGACCTTGGGCAAGTCATTTAACTTCCTGATAGCCAATCTCTTCATTTGCATGTTGTTTGTTTATGGAATAAATACAATTTCTCCGAAGTGGCTATGAAAACAATTCTGCTGGGTAAATTCTATTTTTCCACTGGCGTCCAATGTATTTGTTAACTGTAAAGAATTCTTCAAAAAACAAAAATGAAAGTCCCTAGAGAATGAGGTGACATTATGGTAGCATGTTTAGTTTAAAATCATGATTGGTGAAGGGGAGGAGCAAAATGGTGGAGGAGTAGGAGACCTAAATTTCATCTGGTCCCAGGAATTCAGCTAGATAGTTATCAAACCATCCAGAACACCTACAAACTCAACAGGAGCTCGAAAAAAAGAATAGCAGCAATTCTATGAAAAGAAAAATGACCACTTTCTGGAAGGTAGGACACACAGAGAAGTGAATTTGAGGTGATATTTGGGAAGATAGACTGTGGGGGGAGGGAGCCTCTGACAGCTGGCTACCGGCAAGTGATAGAGCCTCGGAGCACAAAATCGGAACTTTTAGAAGTCGGCTCCACTCAGGGACATCACTCCAGTGGCTAAGCGGGGGGTGGAACCCTCGCTGGGACAGTGTGGTCTCAGGACCCTCAGGGTCACAGAAAGACCAGGGGTGCCTGAGTGTGGCAAAGCTCCCAGGTATTGGAGCGGGGAAGCCCGCTGCAGAGGAGTGGGCTCTCAGCTTGGGATTGCCATAAACCGTGATTCGCAGCACAGTCAGGCCACTGCACTTCGAGCTAGGACCCAACAAGTGGCAGATCCAGGAGGACTCCCCTTCCTCCTCCAGGAGAAGCAGCATGGGAGCGCACCATGGCAATCTGCTGGGTTTGGAGACTCCACGTGGGGTCGTGTGCCAGAGATAGAAACGCTGGGTCACAGGCTGGGTAAGCACAGAGTGTGGCTGTAGACCAGGGAGATGGGAGTAATTGACTGCTTTTCTCTGGGGGCTCACTGAGGAGTGGGGCCCTGAGTTCTTGGCTCCTCCAGGACCAGAGATTGGGAGGCTACCATTTTCACTCTCATCCTCCAAAGCTGTACGGAAAGCTTGCAGGGAACAAAAGCTCCATAGAGCAAACCTGAGCAGATTACTTAGCCCAGCCCCAGTAAGGGCGGGGCAATTCCACCTCAGGCAAAGACATTTGAGAACCACAGCAACAGGCCACTCCCCCAGAAGATCAGCAAGAACAGCCAGCCAAGACCAAGTTTACCAATCAACGGGAAGGGCAGAACACCAGCACTAGGGGAATACAGCACATAGAATTCATGGCTTTTTTCTCATGATTCTTTAGTCTTTCAAAGTTAATTTTTTAAATTTTCTTTAATTTTTTATCTATTTTTTTAGTTGAATTTTTCTTCTTTCCTTTTTCAACCAACATCTTGTCAATTCCTTTTTTAAAATCTTTTTTAATTTTCACTTTTACAATCATATTCTATCCCTTCATTGTATTTAACCTGATTTTTTGTATATATATATAAGTTTTTCTTTCTTTAAAATTTTGGGATACAGTTTCTTCTAACAGACCAAAATATACCCTAAATCTAGTGTATGACTTTGTCCTAATCTCCCACCTGATCACATTCTCTCTCTCTCTTTTTAAATTTTTTTCATTCTTTTTTTCAACCAACTTCTTATCTTATCAATTCCTTTTTTAAAAATCTTTCTAAATTTTCATCTTAACAGTCATATTTCATCCCTTCATCGTACTTACCCTTATTTATATATATATATATATAAGTTTTTATTTCTTTAAAATTTTGGAAGGCAATTTCTTCTAACAGACCAAAATACACCCAAAATCTAGTTCACCAGCCTGATCATATTCCTTTTTTTTTTTTTCCCTTTTCCCCATGGTTTTGGGTCTCTTCTGATTTGTTTAGTGTATATTTTTCTGGGTTCATTGTTACCCTTTTAGCATTTTGTTCTCTCATTCATCTGTTCTCCTCTGGACAAACTGGTAAGACAGGAAAACTCACCTCAAAAAAAAAACAAAAAACAAAAACAAGAGGCAGTACTGACTCCCAGGGACCTAATCAATACAGACATTAGTCAGATGTTGGAACTAGAGTTCAGGGAATGATGATTATAAAGATACTAGCTGGGCTTGAAAAAAGGATAGAAGATACTGGAGAATCCCTTTCTGGAGAAATAAAAGAACTAAAATCTAAGCAAGTTGAAATCGAAAAGGCTATTTATGAGGTGCATTAAAAAATGGAGGCTCTAACTGCTAGGATAAATGAGGCAGAAGAGAGAATCAGTGATATAGAAGACCAAATGATGGAGAATAAAGAAGCTGAGAAAAAGAGAGATAAACAACTACTGGATCATGAGGGCAGAATTCCAGAGATAAGTGATACCATAAAGTGAAACAACATTAGAATAATTGGGATCCCAGAAGAAGAAGAAAGAGAGAGAGGGGTAGAAGATATATTGGAGCAAATTATAGCAGAGAACTTCCCTAATTTGGGGAAGGAAACAGGCATCAAAATCCAGGAGGCACAAAGAACCCCCTTCAAAATCAGTAAAAATAGGTCAATACCCTGACATCTAATAGTAAAACTTATGAGTCTCAGAGACAAAGAGAAAATCCTGAAAGCAGCTTGGGAGAAGAGATAGGTAACCTACAATGGTAGAAACATTAGATTGGCAGCAGACCTATCCACAGAGACCTGGCAGGCCAGAGAGGACTGGCATGATATATTCAGAGCACTAAATGAGAAAAATATGCAGCCAAGAATACTATATCCAGCTAGGCTGTCACTGAAGATAGAAGAAGAGATAAAAAGCTTCCAGGACAAACAAAAACTAAAAGATTTTGCTAACACCAAACCAGCCCTATAAGAAATATTGAAAGGGGTCCTCTAAGCAAAGAGAGAGCCTAAAAGTA
>NW_027696606.1:0-351 GCF_054177405.1 Leptonychotes weddellii | reverse complement strand
GCTTGCTGGATGCCTGGCTCGGCTGTACGAAGAACCTCTCATCTGTTATTTCATTCATAGCTGACGTGTATTGAGCACTTGCTGGATGCCTGGCTCAGCTGTACAAAGAACCTCTCATCTGTTATTTCATTTAAACCTCGCAATATCCATGCTGGTGGGAAGGTCCTATTCATTTTTATTGCACAAATGAGGACCCTGAGGGCCAGAGGGGCTTGGTAACTTCTTTGGGTCAGTTTAAGGATTCAGGTAAATGAGCAGTTTCCCCTATTATCCATTAATCTTTCTGAATTAGGTGAATGAGGAAGAGAGTTTAATTCAAACCTCATTCCTGGGCACCCAGCCTTCCCCTCC
>NW_027696605.1:0-351 GCF_054177405.1 Leptonychotes weddellii | reverse complement strand
GAAACTTTGCTGAGAGGAAGGGGAGAGACACCGTGTGATTTTCCCCCAGTCGTGAGTGTAGCCTTAACAGAAAGAAGAAACATCTGGGCGTTCCATGTGGTGTTGGAGTTTTTTGGCGTATGTGAGACTAAAAGAACATTTTTCTATCAGTCCCATCAGTTATCAACTCTCCTGATTTCTGCAGCACCAGAATCTGTATTGCACACTTTGTGCTGTTTTATATGTTGTCTTACAATCTTTACTGATCATGTGCTAATAGCATTTTATTTCTCTGTATATCCATTTACCCATTTGTCCAGCTGTCCACCCATCCATCTGTGCATGCTTTCATCCATCATCCATCCACCCACC
>NW_027696604.1:0-351 GCF_054177405.1 Leptonychotes weddellii | reverse complement strand
TCCTTCAACATTAATAACCTAAACATTGACTGGACCAGGGGCCACTGGAATTCAAGTAACAAGCGTGACTATTTAATACCAAGCATCTTCGATGTGCCAGGTCCTGCAGGAGGAGCTGGGTCACCTGGCCCCGCCTTCACAAGATATCCTGAGATGACATTAGCATCATCTCTGTTTTACAGATGAGGCAACTGACCCCCAAGGCTGCTTGACAATGTCCAGAGTCACCTGGCTTGCACGGGGCAGACACAGGGTTGGGGCCTGCAGTCTGGCCTGGAGCTGCCATGAGGCCATGAGGAGGGTGCTCACTTCTTCAAGTGTCAAGTCCCCGGGGGACTGGGGCAGGCCTCA
>NW_027696603.1:0-351 GCF_054177405.1 Leptonychotes weddellii | reverse complement strand
GTGTGGTCAGGACGTGTCCCTCGAAGGGACAGACCAGAGTCCAGCCACGTCCAGCTCAAAGGGGCCTCATGAGCCTGGAAGGGCCCGGGCAGGAGGGGGTTCCGGCAGCATTTGGACAGGGGAGGCAGGTGGAGGGCCTGCATCAGGCCTTGGGGGTGTCCTCGGATGATCTGATTGACACCTTGAAGGAGGGCACCTGTGGTCCCGACGCAGCCTGGGGTGAATGGTGAGCGCGGCACGCGGGCGTGTCCTCAGTTTCCCCACGCTGCCCACCTGTCCAGGGCCCTGCCTGCGGGCGGCGAGCCCCTGCTCCACTGGGTCACAGGCCTCACCCCTCCCCCTGACCTTTTG
>NW_027696602.1:0-351 GCF_054177405.1 Leptonychotes weddellii | reverse complement strand
GGGTGGTGGGGCTCAGCTGGGCAGGTCTTCTGCTCCCCGTGGTTTGGCAGGATCATTCACACAGCCCCACTCGGCACCTCAGCTGGGGCGGCTGGCTTCACTGGGCACTGGCCCTTCTTTCCAGTAACTTCACCTCCACCCCCTCCAGTCACCTCCTCCACCTTCACCTCCACCATCACCTCCACCTCCTCCACCATCACCTCCTCAACCATTGTTGCCTCCACAATCACCTCTACCACCATCATCACCTCTATCTCCACCTCTACTGCCTCCCCCTCCACCATATTTCTGCTGATCTAGGGAAAAAAATAGCCTTTTAGCTCTCGTTCATCTGCCTAATGTCTTGGAAAA
>NW_027696601.1:0-351 GCF_054177405.1 Leptonychotes weddellii | reverse complement strand
TTTTTTTTTAAAGATTTTTTATTTATTTATCTGAGAGAGAATGGGAGACAGAGAGCATGAGAGGGGGAGGGTCAGAGGGAGAAGCAGACTCCCTGCCGAGCAGGGAGCCCGATGCGGGACTCGATCCCGGGACTCCAGGATCATGACCTGAGCCGAAGGCAGTCGCTCAACCAACTGAGCCATCCAGGCGCCCCCTCCTTCCATTGTTTATATCTGTGAGTTCACCATAGTCTGCTTCCCCTTCCCCATAAATTCCAGACCCTTCTTCATATGCCCACAGGCCCCATCTCAGAGACCTGCCTGGAATAACGATACACTGTGCCATGTCGTCTTTTGACTGACATCACCCCC
>NW_027696600.1:0-351 GCF_054177405.1 Leptonychotes weddellii | reverse complement strand
GGGGGGAGAGAATGGAGAATGAGCATGAGAGAGACCTTCTTTATCCATTTATCTATTGATGAACATTCAGGTTGCTTTCATATCTTGGCTATCGTAAATAATGCTACAATAAACATAGGGGTGCATGTCTCTTTTGAATTAGTGTTTTTTTTATTCTTCGGATAAATACCCAGTAGTATAATTACTAGATCATGTGGTATTTCTATCTTTAATTTTTTGAGGCCCTTCAATACAGTGGCTACACAAGTTTACATTCTTATCAACAGTGCACAAGGGTTCATTTTTCTCTACATTCTTGCTAACACTTGTTATTTCTTATCTTTCTGATAGTAGCCATTCTGTCAGGTTAAG
>NW_027696599.1:0-351 GCF_054177405.1 Leptonychotes weddellii | reverse complement strand
ATTCATTTAATTCCACATTAAGATGGAACTTTGCCTACTCTATAACAGTTTTGTGAATTTTCCTTCCCAGTCATGTGCTTCATGGAATTCTTTGCACTTGGTTATGTCATATGTCTTAAATACTTAGTTTTTTTCCATAATGCTGTTATTCCTCCCCCACCACCAAAAAGCTTATTTTGAAAGTGTAATATAAAAAGTGTCTAGGGGCTTAACAAAATGAGAAAATCATAAAAGACCTAATCCCAAGACCTGGCTCAACCATCTTTCCCCTCCTCCCATACAGCTATAGAAGGTTGCTGGGGTTCCATAAACATGGCAGGGTTAGAAATTCCCCACTCAAACTCTAGCAAG
>NW_027696598.1:0-351 GCF_054177405.1 Leptonychotes weddellii | reverse complement strand
CATACATACATACACACATACCATGGAATATTATTCCACCATAAAAAAGAAGGAAATCCTGCCATTTGTAACAACATGGATGAACCTGGAGGGGCATTATGCTAAGTGAAATAAGCCAGACAGGGAAAGACAAACACTGTAAAGTATCACATGGAATCTAAAAAAAGGGAAAGTTGAACTCATAGAAACAGAGTAGAAAAGTGGTTGCCAAGGGCTGGGGGTGTGGGAGAAAAAGGGAGAGACTGGTAAAAAGGTTTAAACTTCCAGTTATGAGATGAATAAAGTCTGAAGATCTAATGTATAACATGGTGACTATAGTTGATAACACTATATTGTATCATTGAAATTTGC
>NW_027696597.1:0-351 GCF_054177405.1 Leptonychotes weddellii | reverse complement strand
ACCAATCACTGGACTTAGGGCTCATCCTAATCTTGGGTGACCTCATCTTGATTATATCCGCAGATACCCTATTTTCAAACAAGCTCTCATGGACATGAACCAGAGGTTAGGACTTCGACATATCTTTCTGGGGGACACAATTCAACCCACCACAGTCAGTAGCCAAGACATTTGAGGTTCCATGACCAGACCCCACAGAAGTCCTTTTCTCCCATCAATGTTTAGTCACTGTCCAGTGTCTGGTGACAGTGACGTTGTTGCTATGCCAACTGCTCATGGCCTGGCTGCCAGGCTGCCTGCCTGTCTTTCCCACTCTCTTTACCCTCCCGTGTCTTTCCCCCTTCCTGCTTC
>NW_027696596.1:0-6581 GCF_054177405.1 Leptonychotes weddellii | reverse complement strand
GATGTAATGTATGGGGATTAACATAAGAATAAAAAAAACCACCCCCCCCCCAAAGAAATCTTGAGAAATGCCTATGTTGTGCAGCTGCTTAAGAAAGTCATCAACAAGCCAGGCTCCTTCTAGCTTCCTCTGTCTTTAGTGTAGGACTTGCCTTTTGGTTACAAAGTAACTGCTCCAGATAATAAGCACTGCATCTTTGCTCCAGGCTATAAAAGGGATAAAGGACAATTTCATCAGGAAAACAGTAGCATTTCCAGAATCCCTACCTAGCAATTCCCATTTACATCTCCGTACTTAGTAGTAATGTTACCTGGCTTCGCTAGCTGTAAGGAAGACTGCCAGATTGAATGTTTTCATTAACTAAGCACATTGCCACCTATTTGGGGTCCTGTTAGTCAAGAAAAGGGGAAAAAATAGATGTTGAGTAAACATTATTGTCTGCTATGCTTATTTTTAATTATCTTTTTATTGTTGACTTATAATTTTATTTCATAGTGGTCTGGGAATGTGGTTTTGGAAACACATTCTTTTAAGTTTTTTTAAAAAAAAATGTATTTATTTATTTAGAGAGCATGAGCGGGAGGGGCAGAAGGAGAGTGAGAGAGAAACCCAAGCGACTCTGCACAGTGCACTGAGCCTGATGTGGGGCTCGATCCCATGACCCCGAGATCAGACTTGAGCCAAAACCAAGAGCTGGACACTCAACTAGCTGAGTCACTCAGGTGCCCCGGAACTACATTCTTTGAAATTTTTTGAGAATTCCTTTATGATGTAGTATCCATGCATTTTGGTAAATGTTTTCATATAGACTTGGAAAAAAATAAAGCCTACCTTTATTGGAATAAGATTAGATCAAGCATGTCAATTTTGTTATTAAAACATACCATATCCATACTCCTTTCTTATCTTCTAGAACTTTCAGTTTCTGAGAAGTATGTTAAAATATCCCATGAAGATTGTGGATTTGTCAAATTTGCCTTGTATTTTGTCAGTTTTTGTTTTAGACATTACAGTTCTGTGTTGTTCGATACATACAAGATCATGATTATTATTTCTTGGCAGAATAATTGTTAGGTTGTGTGCATGCAATGCTTTTTTTCCTTAGATTAGTTGTTCTCAAGCCTTTCAGGCCCAATGTATCTGGGTTCAAATTCTGGCTCTGTCATTTACTAGATGTATGATCTTGAGAAAGTCCTTTTATCTCTCTGTGCCCAGTTTCCATAGCTGTAAAATGGGGGACATTAATAATACCTACCTCCCAGGATTATTTTGAGGATTAAATGAATACATATATATAGTATATTATAAATATATATGTAATATATATATAAAGCATAGCAGAACCTAATATGTAGTAAGTGCTATGAATAATAGCTATGTTATTGCTATTATAACAGTTTTTTATTATAACAAATTTTTTAATGAACTTCCCTGAAATGAAATTGATAGGTGATTGGGGCACCTGGTTAAGTGTCTGCCTTCAGCTCAGGTCATGATCCCAGGGTCCTGGAATGGAGCCCCATGTCGGGTTCTCTGCTCAGCAGGAAGTCTGCTTCTCCCTCTCACTCTCCCTCTGTGCCCTCTCTCTCTCAAATAAAAAAATAAAATCTTTAAAAAAAGAAATTGAGGGCGCCTGGGTGGCTCAGTTGGTTAAGCGACTGCCTTCGGCTCAGGTCATGATCCTGGAGTCCCGGGATCAAGTCCCGCATCGGGCTCCCTGCTCAGCGGGGAGTCTGCTTCTCCCTCTGACCCTCCCCCCTCTCATGTGCTCTCTCTCTCTCATTCTCTCTCAAATAAATAAATAAAATCTTAAAAAAAATAAAAAAATAAATAAAATAAAAAAAGAAATTGATAGGTGATTAGGTTACTGTAGTTCAAAATTATAAAGCATCAACATGATATCCTAACTCTATGATAAACAAAAAGTAAAAGAAAATTGGGTAGTAAAAATATAGATTTCAATATACAAAATTACTGTAGAAAACTTAATGAGGTAGTCAGATGCTTTACCCTCTTATAAATGACTAGTTTTAAGAGAAGACAATCAAAAGCCACTCCATGCAAGAAGAAAAATTGAAGAGCAGAGATGCTGGTGGATATTAGAATAAAAGTATAATAACAGGCCCCCCCCAGAAAAGAAACAACACACCAGACTTACTTGTATGTGACAAGGGGAAGAGGGAAGTAACCTCAAGTGAAATAGAGATAGATTGCCAAGACAAATTACAGATTGATGAAGGAGAGGGAGGGAGAGAATCTTAAGCAGGCTCCACGCCCAGTATGGAGCCTGATGTGGGGATCAGTCTCACAGCCCTGAGATCATGACCTGAGCTGAAATCAAGAGTCAGCTTAACTGACTGAGTCACCCAGGCACCCCTCCCCCCTTTTTTTAATGTTGACCAATTATTATTATTATTTTTTAAGATTTTATTTATTTATTTGACAGTGAGAGACACAGCTCGAGAGGGAACACAAGCAGGGGGAGTGGGACAGGGAGAAGCAGGCTTCCAACTGAGCAGGGAGCCCGTTGCGGGGCTCGATCCCAGGACCCTGAGATTATGACCTGAGCCAAAGGCAGATGCTTAATGACAGAGCCACCCAGGCGCCCCTTAATGTTGACCAATTCTTTTTTTAAAAAAGATTTTATTTATTTGATAGAGAGCAGGAACACAAGCAGGGAGAGTGGGAGAGGGAGAAGTAGGCTTCCCACCGAGCAGGGAGCCCGATGCGGGGCTCGATCCCAGGACCCTGGGATCAAGACCTGAGCCGAAGGCAGACGCTTAATGACTGAGCCACCCAGGCACCCCAGGTTGACCAATTCTTAATGATGTTCTGAAAATAACAGTGTGATTTTTCCTCAATTTATAAGGTAGTTGTATTTCTAGAAAATTCATTATATATTAAAACAATGCAAGGTGACTTTGTTTTTATGTAAAATAGAGTTAGAATCCAAGCTCAGGTAATAATAAATATGTTCTTCACGTACATGTTTGGCAAGACATTTGAATTTCATACAGCACATAGAACAATGCTTCCTTGTGTAGTACTGTCCTGTACCTTGCAGGATGTCTAGCATCTCTGGCCAGCAAAACTCCCTGCCCGCAGTCATTGTTATAAACAAAAAACTTAACCTAAAACCTTCAAAAACACCTCCAAAGTGACTTGGTATAGCCTCTATTGAAAATTACTGCTTTAAACCCTATTTGTCAGGGTGCCTTGGTGGCTCAGTTGGTTAAGTGTCCAACTCTTGATTTTGGCTCAGGTCATGATCTCAGTGTTGTGGGATCAAGCCCCAAGTTGGGCAGGGCTCTGAGCTCAGTAGGGAGTTGACTGGAGATTCTCTCTCTCTCTGCCCCTCCCCCGCCCCCACTCTCTCTCTCTCAAATATAACTAAATCTTTAAAAAAAAAAAAGCCCTATTTGTCTAGTATTTATGTTGCTATACCAGCTTACTGTATACTTATTGTATACTCATTGTGACTTCTTTTTTTTTTTTTTTCAAAGATTTTATTTATTTATCTGAGACAGAGAGAATGAGAGAGAGAGAGCACTTGAGAGGGGTGAGGGTCAGAGGGAGAAGCAGACTCCCTGCTGAGCAGGGAGCCCGATGCGGGACTCGATCCAGGGACTCCAGGATCATGACCTGAGCCGAAGGCAGTCGCTTAACCAACTGAGCCACCCAGGCGCCCTCATTGTGACTTCTTGATTGGAAGTCCTAAGCCATTCATTTAAAAGTTAATGATTAATTGTTTTGTGACAGTTCTTATGCTATTGTCATTATTATTTAATTCTCTTCTCACTATTTCTCTGAGCTGGTCAGAGGTTTATGCTTTTCTTTTGCTCTAGAAATTAAGCTTCCTGACTCAAGTTAACTATTTAAATTCAGCAAACATTTTTTGAGCAATTACTAAATGCTAAACTAAAGGCACTGTGCCAGAGACGAGATTCTCAACTTGGTTTTATACTGACTGCTAAAGTTAATATATTGTGTGATTTGTTATTAAAAGTGGTTAGTATACCAACATATGCAAATAATTTAATTTAAAAAATATAAATTGGGGGGCACCTCGGTGGCTCAGTCGTTGAGCGTCTGCCTTCAGCTCAGGTCATGATCCTGGGGTCCTGGGATGGAGCCCCTCATTGGGCTCCCTGCATTGGGCTCCCTGCTCGGCGGGAAGCCTGCTTCTCCCTCTCCCACTCCCCCTGCTTGTGTTCCCTCTCTCACTGTCACTCTCTCTCTGTCAAATAAGTAAATAAAAATTTTTAAAAAATGTATAAATTGGAGTTGAGGATATCTAGGTGGCTCATTCGGTTAAGCGTCCTACTCTTGATTTTGGCTCAGGTCCTGATCTCAGGGTTGTGAGATCCAGCCCTAAGTCAGGCTCCACACTGGGCATGGAACCTGTTTACAATTCTCTCCCTCCCTCTCCCTCTGCCCCTACCTTGCTCTCTCTCTCTAAATGAATGAATAAATAAATAAGAGTTGAATTAGAGGTACCCCTGTATTAATTGTCACTCTTATTTTCATGTTAATATGCTTCCTGGAATGGAATAAAAATGGGCTATAGTAATAGCTAATGGACGTAGGATTGTATATAACCTGTAATTTATTTTTTCTCTTCGAGAGTCTATAGTGACTATAGGTGGTCTATACTAATGTCTGTTCATAGTTATATAATTACTGCCATGTTTCTCCTTCCTGCTTACCTTTGTAAGATATTTGACAAAAATCTAGATTGTCCATATGAAAATAAGTCCTGCATGTCAGAAGGTGTGTATGTGGGGTGTGGAGGAAAGCTAAATTATTCTTCTGGGGACAAAGAAATGAATAAGACAGTTTTTGCCTTGAGGCATATAGGAAATTGTTCCATATGTAGTTGTAGATTCTGTGTGTCCAGGGGAGGAGGTGAGTTCAGGATCTTCCTATGTTGCCATCTTGAATCCCAACTGCCCTCAGGCATGTAGAAGATAGACAAGTAGACTAACAGCATATAATATGCAAATACTGTAAAACAGATAAATAAGGATAGAGTGCTAAGAAAACACAAAGTGGAGCCATCCAGCTTTTCTTGAAATAAAGTGAGATTTCCCCCAGGGAAAGGGGTGTTTCCTATATCTTAAATAATTGAAAGGAATTTAGTAGGGAGATGGGATGGAACTCCGGGGGTGAGGATTGCATCAAGGCAAGGAGAATAGCATGTGTCAAGGTAAGGAAGTATGAGAGAGTGTGATGCATTTGGAAAGAGTTATAAATACATAATAGGTAATAGGTAAAGATAAGGAGAGGAGTCTGGGTAGGGATAGTCAGGGAGCAGTAGATGGATTTAGTTTTGTTAAGGAATTTGGACTTTTTCCCCCAAATAGTGGCGAGCCATTGAAGAATTTTAAGCTGGAGAGCAACAAGAAAACTTTGTGATTTGGAGACATGGGTTGCTGGAAGATCTGACAAGCTGATGCCTAGTGTTGATCTACAGGCTTCTCAACATCCAGCACAGTGCCTTGTATATAGAAGATGATAATGTTTGTTACTATTTGAATGTATCTGAAAAGACTAATGAAAAATTATTGGTCACTTCCAGGCTGCATGCACACACTTGACTGGCTTTTAGTTTGTGGTTTGTAGCTCTTGTTTACAGATCTTGAAGTTAACTTCAACTCTGATTTTTAGTTTTAGGGTCTGTTCTGAGCTTTGATAAAGGGGGGAAACTCTATTCTTGATTGTTCCCTGCCTAATGCCATGGTATGTTTTGTTGCTGTCTGTGATCACTCATTCTAAGTGGCAATTCTCAATTTTTCTGGTCACCTTTTATATAGTTCTTTTTCTTCTGGTTGGCCTCTTCCCTTTATCTTCCCTTTGTTCATATTTAATCTAGAAGAATTGTGGGATGATAGGGGATAATCATTAGAATACTACCATGCTGGTAGAGAAACTGTTGTGTACAGACTTTTCTAGTGACTTAGTATTGTTATTTGATTGTATTTGTGCTTTTTTGTTTGTTTTGGTATACTGTTGAAACATCCTTAGAACCTGCAGGGTATTTGGACTTCTGAGCATGTGAATAGAAGAAGCCTCTGTTCTATAGAACTTAAGATTTCTCTGAGGTTAGACATCATGCTCTATCAGTTTTCTAGTGTGTGAGTCTGTGTGTGTGAGTGTGTATTGGGGAGTGTTGTCAGTGCATTTTTTTAAAGGTCTAGAAGGGTACTCATCAAACTTGTGACAATAACTACTTCTTGGAATGGGCACAGAAGATTGGAATTAGGGCATCTGGGTGGCTCAGTCATTAAGCGTCTGCCTTCGGCTCAGGTCATGATCCCAGGGTCCTGGGATCGAGTCCCACATCAGGCTCCCTGCTCAGCAGGAAGCGTGCTTCTCCCTCTCCCACTCCCCCTGCTTGTGTTCCTACTCTCGCTATCTCTCTCTCTGTCAAATAAATAAATAGAGTCTTAAAAAAAAAAAAAAAGAAGATTGGAATTAATAGATCTGGTAGTCAAAGGGACCTATTTTTAAATTTATATTGTGTTAATATGCTACAAAGAAAATACATGCATGTATTAGTTAAAAATGAATATAAATTGGGG
>NW_027696595.1:0-351 GCF_054177405.1 Leptonychotes weddellii | reverse complement strand
CTTCACTCTTCAAACGTTCAACACCCTTGTTCCCCTTTATTCACACATGATCTTGTCCTCATTTTTCTTGGAGATGTTGGTGTCTTTCTATTCATGCTTTAATCATTTCCTGCACATCATAGTTCTCTAGTTTAGCTTAAAATTAGGCAATTGGATCAGAACTCTAATATGCATTTCTACAACTAATTCAACATTCATCAAGCCAGTGTGCTGAGTGCTGCCCTAGGTGCTGGTATACAACAGGGGGTGGGGAGACGCTCATCCCTGTCCTGAGGAGCATACATAGGGCGCCTGGGTGGCTCAGTTGGTTAAGCGACTGCCTTCGGCTCAGGTCATGATCCTGGAGTCCCG
>NW_027696594.1:0-351 GCF_054177405.1 Leptonychotes weddellii | reverse complement strand
ATTCATTTAATTCCACATTAAGATGGAACTTTGCCTACTCTATAACAGTTTTGTGAATTTTCCTTCCCAGTCATGTGCTTCATGGAATTCTTTGCACTTGGTTATGTCATATGTCTTAAATACTTAGTTTTTTTCCATAATGCTGTTATTCCTCCCCCACCACCAAAAAGCTTATTTTGAAAGCGTAATATAAAAAGTGTCTAGGGGCTTAACAAAATGAGAAAATCATAAAAGACCTAATCCCAAGACCTGGCTCAACCATCTTTCCCCTCCTCCCATACAGCTATAGAAGGTTGCTGGGGTTCCATAAACATGGCAGGGTTAGAAATTCCCCACTCAAACTCTAGCAAG
>NW_027696593.1:0-351 GCF_054177405.1 Leptonychotes weddellii | reverse complement strand
ACCATTTACCATGCTAATGGACATCAAAAGAAAGCTGGGGTAGCAATCCTTATATCAGACAAATTAGATTTTAAACCAAGGACTATAATAAGAGATGAGGAAGGACACTCCATCGTACTTAAAGGATCTATCCAACAAGAAGATCTAACAAATGTAAATATCTATGCCCCTAACATGGGAGCAGCCAATTATATAAGCCAATTAATAACAAAAGCAAAGAAACACATCAACAACAATACAATACCATACAACCCAGCAATTGCACTACTGGGTATTTACCCCAAAGATACATATGTAGTGGCCCAAAGGGGCACATGCACCCCAATGTTTATAGCAGCAATGTCCACAATA
>NW_027696592.1:0-351 GCF_054177405.1 Leptonychotes weddellii | reverse complement strand
CCCCTGTTCTAGTCCTAGTTCACGTTCTCTCAGTGTGTCTTGTCCATGATAGGTGTCAGTTGCTATTGTGACAGGGAGTGAAGTCAGGAATGACCTATATCGCCATCCTGGTGACATCACTCCTCAGGTGCTTTTTAAACCAGGGTCCTTTTACGCTTCTAAGAGATCCAAGTGTGTGTGTGTGTGTGTGTGTGTGTGTGTACATTAAAGATTTTATTTATTTGACAGAGAGAGACACAGTGAGAGAGGGAACACAAGTAGGGGGAGTGGGAGAGGGAGAAGCAGGCTTCCCGCTGAGCAGGGAGCTCAACGAGGGGCTCTATCTCAGGACTCTGGGTCATGACCTGAGCC
>NW_027696591.1:0-351 GCF_054177405.1 Leptonychotes weddellii | reverse complement strand
GACCAGCTGCACTCCTGGGGGTGAGCACCCCCTCACATGGGAGTCAGGCGAGCCAGAGCCAGGCCCCTGGGAGGCCGGACGGTCCAGGCACTTCCTCCACCTTCACGATGAGATGCTGCAAGAGCTCCCGTGCTCCTTCTGGAATAGAGATGCTGAGCACAGACGTGACCTCATTTACAACACAGACCCAGCACTCCGACGGGGCAGGGGCGGGAGGGACGTCAGCTTCTGCAGCATCCCGTGTGGGTGTAACTATCGGGCTGTGTTACCAGGGGAATCCGGAGGAAGGCACCCCAACCCGCAGAGTCTGTGGTCCCCGGAGGAGCTCCTCTCGCCTTGGCCCCCACGCCC
>NW_027696590.1:0-351 GCF_054177405.1 Leptonychotes weddellii | reverse complement strand
TTATGATTTCAGCTTTTATGTATAAGTTGATGATCCACCTCATTTAAATATTTATGTGTTGTGTGAAGTCAGAGTTGCCAGTTTTAAAATATGAATATTCAGTATTCCAGCACAGCTTTTGGAAAAGACTCTTTTTATCCATTAAATTGCTTTGACTCCTTTATTGAAAATCAAATGATTGTATATACTTCAATCTATTTCTGGGCTTTTAATTCTCATTTGTTGATTTATTTTTTGCTACTTAGGCTGTTTCCACACTGTCTTGTGTAGTAGTTTTATAATAAATCTTGAAATCAGATAACATAATTCTTCTAATTTTGTTCTTCATTTTCAAGGTTCCCTGGCTACTCC
>NW_027696589.1:0-351 GCF_054177405.1 Leptonychotes weddellii | reverse complement strand
TGCCTCACTTGTGGGCCCATCCCGTACAGGCCTGGTCCTAGAGCTGCACCCCACCTCTCTTCTGCAGTTCTGCCTTTGGTGAGCCCCTAATTAGGAAGGCGACAAAGCAGCTGAGAAGGGCGCAGGGGGGAGCCCAGATGCAAACGGTTGTGAGGGCTCAGGAGAGGGGGGGGGTGCTCGGGTAGTGGGAGGTGGAGTCCCGGACTGGGAGACTTGGCTGAGAGAAGGAGGGGGGACATTTGGCCACCTTGAGCTGACTGGGATGGAAAGATAGATGCCACATGCCTCCAAAATCTTCACCTCTGAAAGGGGAACGAGAGTGAAGTGGTTTAGTGAGCGGCTTAGAAAGCC
>NW_027696588.1:0-351 GCF_054177405.1 Leptonychotes weddellii | reverse complement strand
GCACAGGGCTGGTAAGACAGTGGTGAGGATCTCTGAGCTGGGTACCAGTGGTACCTGCTGCTATGCTTTCCCTGAATCCCAGGAATGAGTGAGGAATGACAAGAGTAAGCCTGCATTGATTCTTTTTTTTTTTAATTTTTTATTGTTATGTTAATCACCACACATTACATCATTAGTTTTTGATGTAGTGTTCCATGATTCATTGTTTGTGCATAACACCCAGTGCTCCATGCAGAACGTGCCCTCTTTAATACCCATCACCAGGCTAACCGATCCTCCCACCCCCTCCCCTCTAGAACCCTCAGTTTGTTTTTCAGAGTCCATCATCTCTCATGGTTCATCTCCCCCTCC
>NW_027696587.1:0-351 GCF_054177405.1 Leptonychotes weddellii | reverse complement strand
CTAGTGGTGGAACTCCATTGTAATTCCAATGCATCATTATGATAGAACCTCCCTAAAAACCTAGCAACTTCCCAAGGAAGCAGTTTGAAAGACTAAAGAGCTTCTAAAGCTCATGATTTCTTAAGAGAAGAGAACATTACTCTAAGAAAACCATTTCCAAATTATCTGATATTCATCTGAAGCGTGGCAACTGCCACCTCGCTCTATACCCGCCAACTTTTTGTAGTCCGCCTCATATGCAGAAATAAATAGTAGCCCAATATATCTTCTTATAACACTTGATAGTTTCTTTTCCATAATATTAACTTTCCAAGCCAATGTAAACTGAAAAATTTACTTGAAATTCATTCA
>NW_027696586.1:0-6581 GCF_054177405.1 Leptonychotes weddellii | reverse complement strand
GGTGATAAAAAAGCATGATACATAACTGTACAATCTTAATTACATTAAAATACTTACTTATGTAGATACACACATGGGACCTAGAAGTCAGACTGTAAACTGCTTGTGATTATGGATGACTTTGTTCTTTGCTTCTTGTGTTTTTCAGTTTCCTTTTATGCACATGTTAACTTTTAAAAAATAAATTTTTAAAAACCTACATGGAGCCTCCATTGCTTGCAAAGTCCTCACACTCCCTGGAAGTACTGTTCGCACCCTTCAGGCCGAGACTCAGGTCTCTGACACCTTCCTCTGTTGCTTAGGCATTAGCCCACCTCAGCGCCCTGCTGTCTTTCCAGGTAACCTCACGCTTTGGTGATTCCAACTTTGCTCGAGCTATTCCTTCTGCCGACAGTGCCCTTTCCACATTTTTTCACTTGGCAAAATCATTCTTCATTGCCCAACTCCTTTTTTTTTTAATTTATTTTTTATTTATTTATTCATGAGAGACAGAGAGAAACAGAGGGAGAAGCAGGCTCCCAAGGAGCGGGAAGCCCGATGCGGGACTCGATCCCAGGACCCTGGGATCATGACCTGAGCCGAAGGCAGACGCTTAACCATCTGAGCCACCCAGGCGCCCTGCCCAACTCCATTTTTAACTTCTATACAGACTTGCTATGAGAACCTGACACCCTAGAATTACGGCGCCAGAACCAAATGTCAGAAGTTAGGCCCTTTACCCTTGCAGCCCCTACTGTGTGTCTCCTATGTGGAACCACTTGGACCATCGTTACCTGGAAGTCCACTGGATGGAACTCACACCATGCCTGACATGGTGGGGGCTTACCAAATGACTTAAATACAAAGGGGACAAAAGCGCAGCTTTTCAGACTAGTAAGGTGTCACTGCTAATAGGCACTGGTCAAGTAGTGGGGGCTCCCCAGCCCCAGGCCATAGCGGCCCAAACCAGAGGGTGCAGGTCAGATAGAGCATCCCCCAACCCCAAATCAGACACACAAAACACTCTCTCATGGTAAATACCTGAAGGATTCTTACTCCCAGCTTTGAGGTGATGCTCAAGAGACTGGCCTCCAAATGTGGGAAGGAGCATTTCTAGTGTTTCCCTGGGTGCTGCTGATCTAACCCAAGTGGGCTTGGAACCAGGGAGGGCAGGTAGAGCAGACCCTTCCCATTGCCTTCAGGATCAGGCCTGAACTCCATCTTCTGTTGTCCCTGTGAGATAGGTGTTAGCTGACTGAGATGGACTTCAGGAAGACACATGTGCACTTGGACTACTTGTCTGAGTCTGCAAGCCCCAAATCCACCAGAGCTGGAGCTAAAAGCTGAAGCTCTCCTCTGCAATTTAACGTGGATTCACCCATAAAGGCTTCCAGAGGGGAAAGGGTCAAAAAAGGCTGAGAGAAGAGGTTAGGTCTCAAGCAGTCTTGGACCTCTAGGGCAAAGCTATCCCTCAGTGGACAGAGGAGGAAAGTGAAGTCCAGAGGGGACAGGCCCCACTGGGAGCACACCTCATTGCTGGCAATATGTATTGCCAGGGAAAGAGAACTGCATCGGAGTCAAAGGCCTCCGTTCTTGTCTAAGCTCTCTCACTAACTGGGGAACACTGACCAGCGGATCCTCTTTGGGCCGCAGTCTCCTCATCTGTAAAGGAGGGGTCCGTTCTGGCTGGCTGATGAGGGGTGCCACTCTGGATCAGATGCTGGGCCTTTCAAAGCCGTAGACTTCATCAGCACCAGAGTCAGGGCCATTCTCTACTGAAAGGAACCAGAGTCCTTGGAGAAATGGCTAATTCTAGGATTACATCGGGGGAAGTACAAGATCATCCAAGAATATCCTGTTCTGGCAGAAAATAAAGTGCTCAGAGAATGATAAGAGTGTGTCAAAATGATTGCTTCAAAATACAGAATGATAGTAACAGGTTCTGATGCACTGAATAAAAGAGGAAGCCATGAGTCCAATACTAATATAAATAAATCAATTAATTAATGAAAAGAATGATAAGGAAGGGGATATTTACATAGTTCCATATCTCCTCACAAAATCCCTATCAAAACAATATGACATCATTGAGTGAAAAGGCATCAACAGAGTGAAAAGGCAATCTGTGGAATGGAGAACATATTTACAAATCATATATCTGAAAAGGGGTTAATACCTACAATATCTACCAACAACTCCGACAACAACAACAAAAAAATGGACAAAGGACTTGAATAGACATTTTTCCAAAGATGATATACAAGTGGCCAAAAAGCACATGAAAATTGTCCAACCTCATTAATCATTAGGGAGATGCAAATCAAAACCACAGTGAGATACTACCACACACCCATGAGGATGGCTAGGAACAGAACCCAGCATAACAAATGTTGACAAGGATGTGCAGAAATCGGAGCCCTCATGCACTACTGGTGGGTGGGACCCAGGATGACAGTTTCTCAGAAAATCAAAACTAGAACTACCATGTGATTGCAGCAATCCCACTTCTGGATATATGTCCAAGAAAATTGAAAGCAAGTTCTCAAAGAGCTATCTGCACACCCATGTTCATAGCAGCACTATTCACAAAAGCCAAGAGGTGAAAGCAAACCAAATTTCCATCAACAGATGAATGGATAAGCAAAATGTGTATACATGCATGCAATGAATAGTATTCAGCCTTAAAAGGGAAGGCAATCTTATCACAACGTGGATGAACCTCGAGGACATGGTGCTAAGGGAAGTAAGGCAGTCACAAAAAGACAAATACTGTAGGATCCCACTTATCGGAGGTTATCTAAAGTAGTCAAATTCAGAGACAGAAAATAGAATGGTGGTTACCAGGAGCTGGTGGGACGGGGAAAAGGGAGTCGTTTAATGGGTACTGAGTTTCAAATTTGCAAGATGAAATCGTTCCGAAGATCTCTTTCACAACAATGTAAATATACTTAACACTACCGAACTACTCACCCAAAAATGGTTAAGATGGTAAATCTAATGTTTTTTTTTACAACATACATACATATGTACATAATTTTGAAAATAAAAAGGGAATAAGTATCGAAAGTGACTTTACAGTAGAGACACCATTTCAATCCAATAATCAAAGTTATCCCCAGCAATGGGCCAAACAAATCTTGCGCCACCAGATAGCATCCAATGAGAAGAACACAGCCTCACTGCTATGATTCCTGCCAAAGATGCATAACCTAAATCTAATCATGAGAAAACCTCAAACTGACCCACACTGAAAGACATACTATAAAGTAACTGGTTTATATAATCTTTGAAAGTGTCTCCGTGATCCATTTTCTTCTCGATTCTGGTTTTTTCTTGGGGATGGGGAGGATTTCGAAGTTGAAGAACGGGTGGGGGGCAAAACAGAAGACACAGAGGGTCGGGGGCCCTGCACAGCCCTGGGGTTGGGGGGAGGCTGGACGCCCACACACCAGACCCCTCAAAGTTTACATATGATAGCAGTGAAGCTCCAGAAAGGGAAGGAGCCTGGCTAAAAGTCACACAGCACATTTCTCGATGGGCTGCTTTCCCACAGCTACGTCCACAGGCCTCAAGCCCACAACCTCCAGCAGCCATGAAAAACCCATGTTCTAGCTTTGGTGCTGCTTCTCAGCCACCTGGAAACTACTCATCGCCATTGTTGGCTCTGAACCAGTGGTTACAAATTCTGCAACTCAGCACCCTTGGGCTGAAGCCCTTTAAATCCCCACATAGCAGAAAGGCCTCACGGTGAACTGGCCTCTGGTGGCACCGTGGGAGTTGTCAAGGGACCCGTGTCACCCCTGAGACTGTCCATAACCAAAGGTAAGATTCTTCCACGAGTTACATAAAGGGAATGGAGGACTTAAAGAATGCTTTTGCGGACGCCTGGGTGGCTCAGTTGGTTAAGCGACTGCCTTCGGCTCAGGTCATGATCCTGGAGTCCCGGGATCGAGTCCCGCATCGGGCTCCCTGCTCAGCAGGGAGTCTGCTTCTCCCTCTGACCCTCCTCCCTCTCATGCTCTCTGTCTCTCATTCTCTCTCTCTCAAATAAATAAATAAAATCTTTAAAAAAAAGAATGCTTTTGCTTCCAACCCCGAGATGTGATCCTAAACACTTTCCTATCACAAACCCTGGCATTATCTCCTGTGTTGATTTTTCAAATGCGTTTCTCCACTTTCCCCAAACAGTGGAAGCTGTTAGTGCTGGGGCTCTATTTTGGGCTCGAGGGGCCTGGGTGTGCCTCTGCAAGTACGACTATGCTTTATTGACATATGGAAAAGCATTCCAGAGGGCGGTTATATTCTCCCTAACACAGTTCCAGGGTTGTGGGTACTGAATCCTGAAAACAGGTGGCTTGTTTGGGAGAGATGAGTAACACGGCATAACGGCGCATGGGCAGCCACGCTGCTCGCCTAGGAGGGCACCAGCTGCGGAGAAAGCACATGCATTTCCTGCAACCACCGCCTGGTAGCTGAGTGAGCTTGGACGAGGCCCTTGCCACGCCAGCCCTGAGGCTCCCCGTCTGTCAAGTGAGGATAATGCCAGGAAATGTTTTCAGGACAAGTGATCGCCTCTCTAGAGTGCCTCACACAATGCCTGGCACGCACTGGGCACTCAGTACCTGAACCTGGGCCCTTCCCCTGGTGGTGGACCACTGTGGGCTTCCAGAACCTTGGATCTGTGCCCAGGTGGGCAATAAGGAGCACTGAAAGCAGTTGGTTGCTAACACTGTGCTCCTTCTAATCGAGCACCCTCCCCTCACCCTCACTCAGGATGGCCTTTAGCACTGGTTAGGAAGACTTAGCCTTCCAAAGCCTCGGTTTCCTACTCCACCGAAGGGGAGAGAGAGTCTCTGGTTGGCCAAACTGATCTCAGTCAAAAAAGGCGCTAATAACATCTAATGTGTACTGAGCACTCACTGGGTACCAGGAACTTCACAGGCGCAGCCCAAATATACCTGCGGGCCCATTCTCTGCTTGGTTACTGAATTCAGAAAACAGCAGTACTGCCCAAAACCGTAATTAAGAGCCATTCAAAAGTTTACTTGGTTTCTTCAAGAAAATACCAAAGGAAAACATATCCTCAATGCACAGAAAAGCTCTTTGAAAATCTCTTTACATTTCTCATTCTCAAATTCTTCTCTCTGCTAAATGGTGGCTTCAGAAAAAGCTCCGCTCTTCCTCTGCTCCCCTCAAGACTCCACAGTCTCTCTCCCCACACAGCGTCCTCACTCCAGGGTTGCCCTTCTAGTTGACTTCCTCACCCGCCATGTCCGTCCTCCTATTCTGGAAGCTTCTCTCACTTCCCAGGAAGTGGGACCAGGGGTCAGGGTGGATAAAATCCTACATCTTGCTGTACATGGAGCACCTCCTTTTTCTTTCTTTTTTTAACTTTTCTTTCCAGTTCATGTACCATCTCTTTTAATCCTCAACAGCCATTATGTGGTAGAGCTGGGATCTTAACCCAAAGGTCATCAGCCTCTGTAGTCAGATTCTTAGCAAGACGGCTGTCACAGAATAAGCACTCAATAAAAAGTTTCTCACCCTTTCACACTGGTCATGTTATGTCTGCTCAAGAACCTTCAAGGGTTCCTCATTCCCTAGAGTAGGGGTCAAGCAAATGAGGCCACAGGCCAAATCTTGCCGACCACCTGTTTTTGTAAATAAAGTTTTGTTGGAACAGTAAAGTTGCTTTCACCCAACAGAATTGAATAGTTACAACAGAAATCGTATGGCCTGAAAAACCTGAACTATTTATTATTTGGCCCTTTACAGAGTTTGCTGACCCCTGGTCTAGAGAATAAGAGGGAACAGAGGCTGCCTCTTATCCTCCTTTGGATCTGCTATGAAGCAAGTATAAACAAAAGTAAATAAACTTCGAATGAGTGGACAAGCTGTCCATACCATCATCTTGGAGCCACAGCCCTAAATGCAGAGAGATCCCTAAATACAGTCAGACACCCCAATTTACCTAGTCCCCAAACAGTGCCACCTCGTCCCTGTAGGTCACAGACAGCCCCTTCTGACCTGCCACAGACATCCCAGACTCCTTGGCCATCCGGAGCTATCAGAGAAGTCAGAGATGATTAAGTCCTCTACTTCTCTACTCTTTAATGTCCACACCCTCTTCTGATAGAAAAATTCCATACTCCTCCTTTTTTGCTGTGCAACATAGTTTTTTTTTAAAATTCAACAAGCAGGGACACTGGGGTGGCACAGTAGGTTAAGCAGCTGACTCTTGGTTTCAGCTCAGGTCATGATCTCAGGGTCCTGGGATCGAGGCCCACATCGGGCTCCACGCTCAACCAGGGGAGTCTGCTTCTCCCTCTCCCTCTGCCCCTCCCCCTGCTCACGCTCTCTCTCAAATAAATAAGTAAATCTTTAAAAAAATAAATTCAGTTGGACGCCCGGAGCCAGCGCGGTGAGGACCATGTTGCTTCCGAACATCCTGCTCACCGGTACACCAGGGGTTGGAAAAACCACGCTAGGCAAAGAACTTGCATCAAGATCAGGACTGAAATACATTAATGTGGGTGATTTAGCTCGAGAAGGGCAGTTGTATGATGGCTATGATGAAGAGTATGAATGCCCCATTTTAGATG
>NW_027696585.1:0-351 GCF_054177405.1 Leptonychotes weddellii | reverse complement strand
CCCATTAAGAGTGACCGAAGACAGTTGATGGAGAAAAATGGTCAACCCAGCTCTCTTATCCAAGAACTAGGACAATATAAGGACATTTCCAGAAAACAAAAATAAAGTTAATAAGGGGGGAAAAAGTGATGCTGGTGGAAGCTGTGACCCAGTGCTGGTGGTCCACCAATGTCCATCCTCCCTTCTTCCATAGTAGTAGCTCCCCTGACTTCTATAGCTGGGCATAGGCTGAGAAGCTGGTACCTCAAATTACATGGTGGTAGAATGTTTGGTCAGGTTTCGAGGCCTGCATTACTTTGGACGGTAGACTATAATTTGACCAAATCTGTAGCATTAGGGAAATGGTAGGAA
>NW_027696584.1:0-351 GCF_054177405.1 Leptonychotes weddellii | reverse complement strand
ATGCACATGTTGTACCAATGTTTAAATATTTTTCCAACATTGCTCCTTTATTAGGCATATGTTCATACCATCTTTTTTCCTTTTGTTTATATTGAGTCTAATTTCTGAGATTGAGTACATCATTAATATCCTTATAAATTTGTTAGGTTCCCCCCTTATCTGTAACATTATATTTGTTGTTCAGACGATAAAATGTAAGAATGTGTTGTTGTTGTTGTTATTTTTTAATTAAACCACTTTACGAAAGGGGCAACTGAAATTGGAAAGACCAACCAGTGTGTTGCAGAGGTCTCCTGCAGAGAGTTCATCCTGGGGTTCTTTAGCTGGGACGGTCCACTCGTCCTGAGGGAG
>NW_027696583.1:0-351 GCF_054177405.1 Leptonychotes weddellii | reverse complement strand
TGGGCCTCAGGAACATCTAGGTCGGTGTCCTCTCTCTCCCTCACTTCCTCTGGAATTTCCCTAGAACTAGTTGTCAGAGGACCTGGAGGCCAGTGGTTGTTGATTCAGCCCTCTGGGATGATACAGGTCTGGGTCTGTGTGTGCAGACAGACAGAACGCAGCGGACTGGCTGGGGGGCCAAATCTCCTGCTGGACGACTGGAGACTTCCACAAACAGAGGGCCAGGTGGCCCTGGCTATGGTTCTAGGTTTTGGGTGTTTTTTTGACCCTTTCAGTTTCTCTGCCTGATGTTGACCACTAAATTGTTATAACACAGAAGCTAGATCTCTTTCGAAGTGCTATTTTGTATTG
>NW_027696582.1:0-351 GCF_054177405.1 Leptonychotes weddellii | reverse complement strand
TTCGGCTCAGGTCATGATCCTGGAGTCCTGGGATCGAGTCCCGCATCGGGCTCCCTGCTCGGCAGGGAGTCTGCTTCTCCCTCTGACCCTCCTCCCTCTCATGCTCTCTGTCTCTCATTCTCTCTGTCTCAAATAAATAAATAAAATCTTTAAAAAAAAAAAAATGTTTGAAGATGAGAAAGATGAAGAATGTCTACTTTTCTTTACTAGGGAAATAAAATCTAGAATAAGAGTTTGGATGTTTTGGGAGCAGGGTACCAAACAGTCTGCTCCTTGGTTATTTGTAATATCAGAAGTTGAAATAAAATATTTCATAGCAATTATGTGACAGTCTCCTGATAGGTTCCTCAT
>NW_027696581.1:0-351 GCF_054177405.1 Leptonychotes weddellii | reverse complement strand
TTTTTTTTTAAAGATTTAAAGGCGCCCCGACACACACTACCTTTTATTCACTTAGTTAATCATTAAATAAGTATTGTTTAAGCATCTAGAACAAGTGTGATATTGTACTCAAGATGTACAATGATGAAAACAGACATGGCAGCTATTCTCACGAAGCTTACTGCTAGCAGGAATCTTTCATACAAACACCATACAGCATTTGAAAATGTTTGTCACATACAGGGCGCCTGGGTGGCTCAGTCGTTAAGCGTCTGCCTTCGGCTCAGGTCATGATCCCGGGTCCTGGGATCGAGCCCCGCATCGGGCTCCCTGCTCTGCGGGAAGCCTGCTTCTCCCTCCCCACTCCCCCTG
>NW_027696580.1:0-351 GCF_054177405.1 Leptonychotes weddellii | reverse complement strand
TTTTTTTTTAAAGATTTTTTATTTATTTATCTGAGAGAGAATGGGAGACAGAGAGCATGAGAGGGGGAGGGTCAGAGGGAGAAGCAGACTCCCTGCCGAGCAGGGAGCCCGATGCGGGACTCGATCCCGGGACTCCAGGATCATGACCTGATCCGAAGGCAGTCGCTCAACCAACTGAGCCATCCAGGCGCCCCCTCCTTCCATTGTTTATATCTGTGAGTTCACCATAGTCTGCTTCCCCTTCCCCATAAATTCCAGACCCTTCTTCATATGCCCACAGGCCCCATCTCAGAGACCTGCCTGGAATAACGATACACTGTGCCATGTCGTCTTTTGACTGACATCACCCCC